>NW_027632614.1:0-50401 GCF_902686455.1 Sciurus vulgaris
TAAGATTACTCCATTAATTTTCAGGTACTTAATGCAATATTATATTAAATATTAAAATAAGCATGCATATTTCATGAAATGTGACATTAGCATGTAGGAAACTTTTAGGGTAGTATCAATTTTTGAGTGGAGCTAGGTTTTGGGATAGGGTAAGAAATGTTATATAAAGATGTGAATATTCATAAGAATGGAGGCAAGAAAACATGTACTAAAACATATACGATACTACATTTTTTTTGCCATGGAGTTAGTTTAATATCAGACATATGACTGATTACCTTGTTTTAGATATGAGGAATGCACAGGTAAATGACATGTATATGATGTACATATATGTATATATAATATAAATAAATAATGTGTAATATATTTTAAATATATATATATATATTTATGTATACATTAATTATTGTACCACTTAATTTCAGGTACATAAGGCAAAGCTATCATACACATTAACCTTAGTAAGTATGGATATATAAAAAATGTCTTTAGGTGTGAAGGAGACTAAGGTTGAACACTAAATATTGGTTGGTGCAAATGTTAGATTTAAGGAATAAATATGTATAACAGGAAAGAGGAAATTTATAATCATGTAAGCCTGATAACATGGAGAAAAACCTATATGAATTTACATATTTTGCCACGTGGATTGTTTACTATTAATCATGCAATCTCATTTTTTACCCATGAGGTGGTTGAACAGGTCAATGACATATTTGCCTATAAGACTAAACTAAGCATTACACCATTAAATTTCAGATACATTAGTCAAAACCTCTGTGAACATTCATCTAAGCATGCTTGGTTTCATGTAAACTGAGTGTGAGTTACATGTCTTCAGTTAGGGTTAGTACCAACTTTTATGAGGAGCTAGTGATAGGTTAGGAAATGAAGAGGTATATCAGCACACAGGCATATTTTTAAGAATTCCCATGTGAAACAGGAAGGTAAAGTCATATGAATATACACTTTTTCATATGGGATTGGTTTGATGTTAGTCCTATGACTAATTTTTACATATGAGGAATTCACAAGTACAGGGCCTATATGGTTATATATAAATTTTTATTGATTATACCATTCAAGTTTAGTGATGTGAATCAAAGCAATGATAAATGTATACCTAAGTATATATCACCTCATGTAAAGTAAACTTTATGTGTAAGGGTATTCTAGGTTTTGTAATAAATTTTGGAGATATAGTGTTACAGTTAGGGAATAAATAAGTTTATCAGAAAGCTTGAATGTTCATAAGAAAATATACTTGAAAACATCAAGAAAAACATGTAAATGTACAATTTTACCATGTGGATTGTTTTAAAGTTTGTTGTACAAGTGTGATTTTTTTACATAAGATGAATGCAGTGATAACTGACATATATGCATACATGCAAATATTTTAATGATTACTCCATTGAAATTCAGGTTCATAATCATAACACTCATAAATTTTCACATAATTATGTATTTTTACATGTAAAATGAGCTTCAGGTGTAGAGTTCCAGTGAAAATTAGGAACAAATTTTAGTTGACTATATGTTTAGGGTGGAAAACAATAGGTATGTCACTAAAGAAGAATATTGATAAAAACTCAGAAGTGAAAATATATGGGAAACTCTATATGAGTTTACATTTTGTCATAGGGTTTGGATTATTGTTAGTTGTATGAGTCTGGTTTTTCCTATGGAGAAGAGCAGTAAATTACATACATGTCTACATATGAATATGTTAACATTTACAACATTATAATTTAGGTATGTAAGCCAAAACCATTGAAAACAACTAAGTACATATGCAGGTTTTTATTTAAATGAGCTTCAATTTTATCAGTCCATTTAGATTTAGTCCAAAATTTTATGTATGGATAGGATAATAGTTAAGGAATAACTAGGTATATCAGGAAACAGGAATAGAATTTAGATATGAAAAGATGTAGGAAAACATTAGCAACCATTTATAACCACAAGGATTTGTGTAATTTTAGTCATAAAAATACATGCTAATACCTATGAGTGATGCATAGTGAAATGATACATATGCATAATATTTGTTTAATTTAATAATTGCATAGTTAAATAATTAGTATGTGAGTCTTATGTCTGTCAATGTTTATTTAAGTGTATGGTTTTGTTTAAAAAGATTTTAATGTTTTGTTGTAACTCTTCTGTTGGTACCAAATTTTGGGTGGGACTAGGATTGGTGTTAACAAATAAATTTTTCAAGAATCATGAATTGTCATAAGAATTCACACATGAAAAAAACATAGAAAACATTTAAATGCACATTTCATTTGGGGTATTAGTTCAATTTTCATTTTATGAGTAGAATGCTTTACATATGAGGCATAAGTACGTAAATTACATATATTCATATATCTAAAATATATTAATGATTACACAGTTAAATTTCATGTACCAAAGCCAAAAGACCCATAAACATTCACCTAATTATGTATGGTTTGATTTTAAAATAACTTCATATTAAGGGATACAGTTAGGGTTCCCACAATATTTTGGGTGTGGTTAGGGTTAGGGCTAGAGAAAGAATAGGTATATCAGGCAACATAATTATTCATTAGAATGTATGGATAAATGCTGGAAAATATGTACGATTGTCCTTTTTCTCTGTGGAGATTGGTTTAAAGTTTGTTGTACTAATATTTTTGTACATGTTTGTACAGGTAAATTTTCATATATGCAAATATTTGAACATATTCATGATTACTCCCTTCAATTTTAGGTTGGTACTCCAAAATGTCCATTAACATTCACCTCAATACTTATGGTTTCATGTTAAATAAACTTTAGTTGTAGGGTTACAGTTAGGTTTCCTATCAAATTTTGGATGGGGATAAGGTTAGGGTTAGGGAATGAATACAGATAGCAGGAAAAATAAATAACCATAGAATGTGTGTGCAAATGCGTGTAGGAAAATATGCATGAATGTACAGATTTTACCTTATGGATTATTTAGTTTTAATCATAAAAGTAGGATTTTATCCATGACGTAGTGCATAGATAAATCACACATAAACATATGAAAAATTCTAATGATTACACAACTAAATTTCATATACATCAGAAAAAATGACTGTAAACACTTACCAATCATACTTGGTTTCATGTAAAATGAAGTTGAGTTGTAGGTGTGCATAAAGGATTACTACACAATTTTACATAAAACTAGGGATATGTTAAAGAATGAATAGAAATATCAGAAAGTATGCATATTCATAAGAATGTACATGTGAAAATATGAAGGAAAACTCAAATGAGTGCATATTTTTTGCACATGAAATTGTTTTAATGATAGTCATACAAATAATGATTTGTTTTGTAAGGGATTCACAAGTAAATGTCCTGGATGCATATATACAAATGTGATAATGATTACACACCATAATATTTTAGTGATGTGGGCAAAAACAATAAACATACACCTATGTATGAATCACTTCATGTAAAATGAGTTTAAGGTGTCAGAGTGCATGGGGTGTACAAAATTTGGGGTAGGATTAGGGTTAGGTTTGGGTAATTAATAGTTATATCAGGAAACACGAATTTCAATAGGATGTACACAAGAATACATGTAGGAAAATATGTAAAATTGTATACTTTTTTCTTTCAAGTTTGATTCAATGTTAGTTGTACTAATATTTATTTTGTATATGAGAGATGTTCAGGGAAATGATACATATACATATGTTTGAATATATCAATGATTACTCCATTAGAGGTATATGCCAAAATACCTGTAACCATTCACTTAAGTATGTATGGTTTCATGGTTTCATGTTAATTTAACTTCAATTGTAGGAGTATGGTTAGGGTTCATACTAAATTTTGTTTGTGACTAGGGTTTGGGTAAGGGAATGAATAGGTATATCAATTAATATTAATTTTCATAAGAATGTATGCTTGAAAATTTATAAGAAAACATGATTGAATATTATTTTGCTGTAGAGATTTGTTTAATGTTAATCATAGGAGTTGTAGAAGTTTTTTTTTTGTAATTTATTTATTTTGAATCATTGTAATCAAATGGGGTACAACTTGTTTTTCTGGTTGTACATGAAATAGAGTAGTACCATTTGTGTAATCATACATGTACATAGGGTAATGATGTTTGTCTTGTTCTGTTAGTTTTCCTGTCCTCAATCCTCCCACCACTTTTTTCCTCTATAAAATTCATCCTTTTATCATTCTTGCCTTTCTCCCACCCCACATTATGTTTCATCATCCACTTAACAGAGAGATCATTTGGCTTTTGGTATTTTTGGATTGGCTTATCCCATCATGATATTCTCCAACTTCATCCATTTGCCTTCAAATGCCATAATTTTATTCTTCCTTATGGATAAGCAATAATCCATTGTGTATATAAACCACAGTTTCTTTATCCATTCATCAATTGAAGGGCATCTAGATTTGTTCTACAATCTACCTATTGTATATTGAGCAACTATGAAAATTGATGTGAATGCATCACTATAGCATGATGATTTTAAGTCCTTTGAGTATAGGCCAAGGAGTGGAATAGCTGAGTCAACTATAAGGCCTGTGATACTCTCTAGTCAATTACAACCATGTAGCTTCTATGACCTGCATAGTCTCTATGACCTGCATCGACTTTTCAATTTTGTAACCTCTATAACATTTGTAGTTTCTGTTTTCTGAGTATCTTTTATACCTGTGCATATTCTATTTCCTGAATAGACTAAATTACTTTAGAAATATGTTATGGCCTGCAAATTCTAGGCAACATGAGTATTTGGTATGACCCCAGTAGCCTCTATAACCTACATAGCCTCTAGGATACACATAGTCTCAATGACTGGATGTTTCCTGTATGTGTGGCCTGAGTAACCTCTTTTTTGTGTGTACCATCTATGACCTGACTAGTCTCCACGAACTGAGCAAGCTGTTTAGCAAAAAGAATTCTTATATCTTATGAAGAAGGGCTCCCTGATCTTTGTAATCACTATGACTTTTATAGCCTCAAAGATGTGAATATCCTGCATGATCTGCATATCTATGAATGGCATGCTTTCATGACTTACATCATTTCTGCAACTGAGTAGCTTCTATGATATAAAACTTCTGTAGCTACAGAGAACTGCCTTGCCTTTATTGTATAAATAGACTTTATTATCTTAATAGGTTCCATGATTTCAGAAACTATTATAACTTGAGTGACCTGTATAATCATAGTAGCCTCTGTATATGTAGCCTCTCTGCCCTTCATAGCCTTTATGGACTCAATTGTCTAAAAGTCTGAGTTGCCTCTCAACTTGAGCAGTGAGTATTATCATAGGAATCCCTCATATATGCCTCACCTTTATCACTTTGTTAGAATCTATGGCCTAAAACCAGTGCAAACAGAGCTGAAATCAATAAAATTGAAACAAAAGTAACAATCAAAAAACTGACAATAAAGTTGTTTCTTTGAAAAACTAAATGAGATTGATAAATGCTTAGCTGAGTTAATAAAAAAGGGAGACAATTCAAATTACTAAAATTCTAGATGAAAGAACATATCACTATGAAAACCACTGAAATAAGGTGGTAATATAATAATTGGAAACTACGTAGAAAATTTATAAAAAAGTAGAAAATCTTTAAGACATCCAAAAATTATTAGAAACCTATGACCTATGCAAATTGAATCAGGAGGACATAAAATAAACAGATTGACTTCAAGCAAAGGTGTTGAATACAACACCAAAAGTCTACCAATAAAGAAAATCCTGCATGATATGAACTCTTATCTGAGTCCTACATGATTTTCATAGAATTGACACAAATCCTCCTCAACTTATTCCATGAATAAGAAAACGAATTGTCTGCTCATTTCCTTAACCCACTTATTGATTGGGTCATTTTTATTCTTGGTGTAAAGTTTTTTGAGTTCTTTATAAATTCTGGAGATTAGTGCTGTATCTGAAGTGTGTGTGGCAATGAGTTTCTCCCTTTCTACTAATAAGAGAAATGTGGATGATGGTGAGATCCAATGAAAGCCAGTGCAGGAAGAGAGCTCAGTACAGTCTGGAGCTACATCCCAAGCCTTTAGCATATTTAGCTTGCACAATATTGCAGTATGTTCGTAATATCCCTAGTTTTTCTATGGTTTCTAATATGAATGAATGCTGTATTTTGTCAAATGCTTTTTATGCATCTATTGAGATATTCATGTGATTCTTGAAACTGGCAAATCACATACAAAAACATGTGAAAAAGATAGTGCACAATGATCACGTGGGGTTCATTCCTGAATGCAATGTGTGTAAATTTACCCTAAGATTTTAGCTCATCCCAATTAGAATGTCTATTATCAAGAACACAAGCAGCAATGGGTGTTGGTGAGGATGTTGGGGGAAAGGTCCACTCATACATTCTTGCTGGGGTTGCAAATTCATGCAGCCACTCTGGAAAGCACTATGGAGATTCCTTCAAAAACAGAATAGATCCACCATTTGACCCGGCTATTCCACTCCTTGACCTATACCCAAATGAATTAAAATCAGCATACTACCATGATGCAGCTATATCAATGTTTATAGCAACTCATTTCACAATAGCTAGATTGAGGAATCAACTTATATGTCCTTGAACAGATGACTGGATAAAGAAACTGTGGTATATATACACAATGGAATATTATTCAGTCATAAAGAAGAATAAAATTATGACATTTGCAGGTAAATTGATGGAGTTGGAGAATATCAAGCTAAGTGAAATAAACCAATCCCAAAAAACTGAAGGCTGAATAATTTCTCTGATAAGTGGTTGATGATACATAATGGGGGCAGAGAGTGTTAAGGGAATAATGGAAGAAGGATGGATTGTGGAGACAGAAATGAGGGATGAGAAAGGGGAAGTGGAAGGAAACATAATAGAATGAGGCAAATATCATTACATGTATGAATATACAAATGATATGACCGTACTTTGTGTTCAACCAGAGAAATGATAGTTATACTCCATTTGTGTACAATGAATTAAAATTTAAAAAGGAGGGAACCAGTCCAAATTGATTCTATGATGCTATTATCACCCTGAAAACAAAATCAGAAAAAGACACATCAAGGAAAGAAAACATCAGATGAATAGGCCTAATGAACTGGCAAATCACATACAAAAACATGTGAAAAAGATAGTGCACAATGATCACCTGGGGTTCATTCCTGAATGCAATGTGTGTTCTGCATATGGAAATCAATAAATAGTTCATCATATCAATAAATGTAAATACAAGAATCACATGAATCTCAATAGATGCATAAAAAGCATTTGACAAAATACAGCATTCATTCATATTAGAAACCATAGGAAAACTAGGGATATTACGAACATACTGCAATATTGTGCAAGCTAAATATGCTAAAGGCTTGGGATGTAGCTCCAGACTGTACTGAGCTCTCTTCCTGCACTGGCTTTCATTGGATCTCACCATCATCCTTCCCTCCCTCCATTGTTTGTGTTTTCTTCCTTACTGTTTCCAACCACTCTTGCTTTATATTTGGTCACACAGATTTTAGATCATTCTGCTACTGAATCACTACAGCCCCCATCCCCAGTTCTCCAGCCTTTGAATTACAATGATTTCTATTTGGGGGGGTTGAATCTGTTTACAGCACCCCCCTCCATCTTCCACAGCTCTCTCCCACTCTCTGATTTCTATAAAATAAATGATCCCTTGACCCCATTTAAAAGGCAGATATCTGATTGGAGGTTATTTAGAAATGCTTTCAATGAGAAGAGCTTAGGGATCTTCAGATGTCTCTGCTTTGAAACACAAAGCTGGATTCTTTGGAATCCAGCTCCATTTCTTGCAGTAAATTCCTTTGGCTCTGGAGAGAAACATGTAAAAATAAGTTGAATTTGCTTTGGAGTTGGATTTGCCTGTGTTTGGGGTTTGGGTTCCCCTTTTGTAGACAAATTTTTGTAGATGAACGGTCCCTAGGAATCCTTCCCCATCTAGTTCTATCATGTCTGTGTGGCAGGTTTTATCTACTTTTTTCATTTGTTGTTTATTTTTTTCCTCAGAAATAAGCATTTTCTTGAACCACAAGTCGAGTCATTTCACATTTGGTAGCAGACCCAAATGCATTTAGGTCCTTGGTAATAAGAAACTGTAACAGGGACCTAAGACCGTCTCCCTTTGATTAAAAAAAAAAAAAAATACAGAAACAGAAAGAAAAAAAAAGGGTGTTTACCTAGAGCAGAACACCACACACTCTGGGTACTGAAATCAGGAGAAAGCTTGCCATGTCTGCCTTCATTTGTATCTGTCTCTGTATAACTCGAACCTTTGCGACCCTGCTCACTTCTGCACATAGTAGTCAGTGTTCATGCAAAAGCTAGCAACGTGAGGTTTGTCAACCCACTCTGTTCAAAGAGTGCTTGCCTGTCAAGCATAAGGCCCTGGGTTTAATCACCAGCACCTTCTGCACAAAAAAAAAAAAAAAAAAAAAGAAGAAGAATGAAATAAAGAAAGAAAATAAAACAATATGCGTTTTTGTGATGACCATATGTAAAATGTTTATCAAACTTAACCTTAGAAGGGAACATGAAGCAAACCTCAACAAAATAGGAAATCATGCCACATCTCTTCTCTGAACACTATGACAGTAAGGTAGAGGTCAGGCACAGTGACCTCTGCCTGTCTTAGGAGGATCCCAAGTTCGATGCCAGCTTCAGCAATTCAGTGAGTCCCTGGGTAACTGAGCAACACTGACTCAAAATTAATAATAATAATTATAATAAGAGAATAAAATCAAATAAAAAGGGTCAGGGTTGGAACTGGGTGGTTAAGCAGCACTGGGTTCAAGCCCTGGCACTAAAAAGAAAACAGAAAGAAAGGTAGAAATAAATAATTAAAACACAATCAATATTGTCAAATACTTGGAGATGAAGCAAATTTTAAACTGACTGGCACATGAGCCAAGCACGGTGCCACAGTCTCTCTGGAGGCTGAGGCCAGAGGGTCCCAAGTTCAAGGCCAGCCTGGGTAGCCTGGGTAACCTGGGTAACCCACTAACCCACCATTTAAAAAGAAAATCTGTGGATGTCGGGTCATCAAGTGCCCGAGTATATCCACCCCCAAAACCCTTAAAATACATACATACATATGTAAGACCCCCAAAAAGGAGACCCTAACTCTGTCCCATGGATTGATGGCAACTGCAATCAACCGCAGGAGGCATCACTTGATGCAAACAGCAAGAGGCTTTTATTCCAGCGTGCTGGGACCCAACTCGTGACTCATGCAGGAGTTGAGGAGTTGAGTCCCTAGCAGAAAATCTTACAAGTTTATAAAGTCAGAAACCACACATCGGGAGGGGTCGCACACAGAAGGGGAAAAGGGGAAAAAAGCCTCTTGGAAATTTCAAAGGGGGTCTGGGTTTGCTGATAACATACAACATGTTTCACAATGTTTTACAACAGGGCATAGATTTTGGTCAACACTTTCTGGTAATCTTATATCCTGTGTATCTTAACTGTCTGAGCACTGTCTTGCTCAATTTACTCTCTGTTTGGGGCTGTTTCCTGGAACAGCTTTAAGGGCTTTGTTCCCATCACTGGGAGGGAGACCTTAGGGAGTTGAGATAAAACAGCTTAAAAAATGTCCTTTCTTTCATTCCCCCATTTGCTTATTGATAAGTTCTAATCATGGAACTTGTCTCTATATACTCTTCTCCGAAGCTATTTCTGTGGCGGAGGGAGGGGTATTGTTGCCTGAGCATTAGTACCTGTACAGCAGTTATTCTCTCCCTGATGAAGGTGACTAGGCAATTTAGAATGCAGGGCCCAAAAGTGAGGAGTAAAAGCAGTATAACAAGGGGACCCATCAGGGTGGACATGATGGTGGTGAACCAGGGGGACTAGCTGTACCAACTCTCAAACCATCCTTGATGTGCTTCTCAATCTCATTGTCTTGTTTCTAAACTTCCTCTAAGTTTGCAATGGAATCTTTTATTATACCAGAGTGATCTATGTAAAAACAACATTTTTCTTTTAGTGAAGTGCATAATCCACCATCCTTAAGGAATAGGAGATCTAAGCCTTGCCTATTCTGTAGTACACACCTCGGATAGAGAGGTCAGTGACTCCTCTAGTTTTGTGATTGATTGCTCTATAGCTTTCAGATCCTCAACTACAGCTGCCCGTAACCCTTCGATGTACTGGGGAGTCTGAACAAGTGCAAGTGGTCCCTGTCCCTACTCCGGCCGCTACTCCTAGGCCCAGCAGGACAGCCAAAGTGAATGAGATCGGTTCCCTCTTCTGTCTATGGGGCGGTAGGTCGAACTCAACCTCTAAAGAACCTGCCTCATGGTAGATAACTCTAGGTACCAGTTGTACAGGACACAGTAGTCTTTGATGGTGTTGAACACTGATGAGGATACACATGGGGTCAGTCCTGTAATGCAGGCCCACCATCCGCCTACGGGGGAAACCAGATAGTAGTTGGTAGTTGTTTGAGGGCTTTTAATCTGGTGTGCAGAGATTGAGAGGGGTAAGATTCTGGGGAAGGAAGGTGTTATATGGTAATGAGTTGGGGATGAGTCCCATAAAGGATTTCAAAAGTAGTTAGCTTGAGGGAGCCAGGGGTATTGCGCACCTGAAACAAAGCAAAGGGAAGGAGGACTGTCCAGTCTGTTATGCCAGTCTCTAAGGATAATTTAGTCATGACCTCTTTTAAAGTTCTATTCATTCTTTATATCTGCCCTGAGCTTTGGGGCCTATAAGCACGATGTAATTTCCAATTAAGCCCCAGGATTTTGGCCAGTCCCTGACTTACCTGGGCAACAAACACAGGGCTGTTGTCTGACCCAATTACCTTGGGCACCCCGAACCTCGGGAAGATGTCTTCTAGTATTGTTTTGGCCACCACCTGAGCAGTCTCCTTCTTGGTAGGAAAGGCTTCAACCCAACCTGTAAATGTATCTATGAATACTAATAAGTATCTGTATCCATACCTGGCTGGTTTTACCTCAGTAAAGTCCACTTCCCAGTAACTCCCAGGATGGTCTCCTCGGAGCCTTTTGCCATGAGGTAGCTTGCTGGGCCAGGCATTCACCATCTGGCAAGACTTGCATTCTTTTACAGTTGTATCAGCAAGCTCCCTGAGCTTCATGACGTAATATGGTGAAGACTGGACAAGAGTTTTTAAATTTTGTGGGCCCAGATGAGTTAACTTGTGAAGGTGTCTGAGAAAAATGATCGCCTGTTTTTCAGGGAGAATTCTTTTTCCTTCTGAGGTTTCCCGGACCCCCTGGAGTCTCCAGGCGAAATCCTAATCTGTCTGTTTCCTCAAGGTCGAGTTCTGAATAGTCAAAGCTCCTAGTAGAGGGGTATACCGCATCCTTAGGGTGAGACCTCGGTTTTTTCCCCCGACAAGGATAGGACGTTAAGTCCTTGAGCAGCCCGCTTGGCTTCCCTGTCAGCCCTTTGGTTCCCTCCGGCAACTTTTGACCCCCCTTTTTGGTGTCCGGGGCAATGAATAATTGCTACTTTCATAGGAAGGTGAACAGCCTCTAACAGGCTTAGAATTTCTTCTCTATTTTTGATTTTCCTCCCTGCTGAGGTCAGCAGCCCCTGCTGCCAGTAGATGGCCCCGTGGACATAGGCAGTAGCGAAGGCATACCTGCTGTCAGTGTTGATGTTAATTTCTTTTCTTCTGCCAACCGTGGAACCTGAGTCAAAGCTAGTAACTCGGCCTTCTGAGCCGATGTCCCCTCGGGTAGGCTGCTTGCCCAGATAGTTTGTTCATCATCCGCTACCGCCGCCCAGGTTACCCTTTTACCTTCTATTATGTAGCTGCTTCCATCAGTGAACCAGGTCAGCTAAGCATCTGGTAAGGGCTGGTCTTGGAGGTCCCTTCGGGTCCCCGTTGTCTTTTCTGTTAGTATCTCTTGACAGGTATGCAGCACACTCTCCTGGGTGGACGTGTCAGGTAGTAGGATAGCAGGGTTGAGGATGGCAGGTGGCCCGAACTGGATTCTGTCTCCATTCAGTAGGAGACTCTGCTAATGTGTCATGTGGGTGTTGGACAGTCACTGGTCAGGGGGCTGTCTGATGATGCTCTCCAAGGAGTGAGGGGCAATGACCATTAGCTTTTGTCCCATAGTTAATTTGTCAGCATCTTTCACCAATACTGCCACTGCTGCCATGGACCTTAGACAGGCAGGCCAGCCACTAGCAACAGGGTCTAGCTTCTTGGAGAAGTAGGCTACTGGCCTCTTCCATGGCCCTAGAGGCTGGGTCAGCACCCCTCAAGTTACTCCCTTCCTCTCATCCACAAATAGGATGAAGGGCTTCGTTACATCCGGCAATGCCAGGACTGGGGCAGACAGTAATGCCTTCTTGATGTCATTAAAGGCCTGCTGCTGGTCATTACCCCACTCAAATGAGACACCCTCTCTAGTCAGAGGATAGAAGGGGAGCTGCCAGGGTAGCGAACCCAGGAATCCACAGGTGGCAAAACCCCAAAGTCCCTAAAAATTCTCGCACTTGGCGGGGTGAGTGAGGAACCGGTATCTGAGTCACAGATTATTTTCTGGCCTCCTTTACCCATCTCTGCCCCCCTTTGAGGGCATACCCCAGGTACATTACCACCTTCTGGCAGATCTGGGCCTTCTTGGCAGAGGCCCGATATCCTAAGTGGGCAAGTTCTAGCAGTACTCCTGTGCCTCCTTGGAATTCCTCCTCTGTGTCCCTGGCCAGTAGTAAGACATCTACATACTACAGAAGTGTTACCTGGGAATGGCTGGCATGGAAGTGGGCTAAATCTTGGTGGAGAGCTTCATCAAAGTGGGTCAGGGAATTCTTGAACCCCTGGGGTAATCGGGTCCAAGTCAATTGTCCTGTTTTCCCAGAGTCACTGTCCCTCCACTTGAATGCGAAGATGTTTTGGCTGGAAGGGTGTAGTCGCAGACAGAAGAAAGCATCCTTTAAGTCCAAGACAGTATACCAAATATGATCCGGGGGAAGAGAGCTCAGCAAGTTGTAAGGGTTAGGTACAGTGGGGTGGATGTCCTGTACTGGTGTGTTTACTTCTCTTAAGTCCTGTACCCGGTGATAGTCTCCTGTGCCAGGCTTTTTAACAGGTAACAGGGGAGTGTTCCATGGTGACTGACACTTCACTAGGATACTTTGCTGAAGGAGGGGCTGGATATGGGGCCTAATTCCTTCCTGGGCCTCTTTTGTCATAGGGTATTGACATACAGCCACAGGAGTAGATGTGGCCTTAAGCTCTATAACTATGGGTGGTCTTTTTGTGGCTAGTCCTGTTCCAGCCATTTCAGGCCACACCCCTGGATACCTGTTCAATCAGTTATTTATGTGACATATTTTTGCTCCCTGTCTCTCAAAAAGTCTATGTTCATCATTCAGGTGCATAGTCAGTCCAGTAGTTATTCTCTTGCTTCGGGTCACCTCTGGGCCATCAGGGGTAAAGGTAATCTGAGCTTCCATTTTGGTTAGGAGATTTCTCCCAAGTAGAGGCGCAGGGCACATGGGGATGACTAGAAATGAGTGGATTACCAATTCCGTTCCTAAGTCTACCATTCTTCGGGTAGTCCATGAGTACTGCTGGTGCCCTGTAGATCCTATGACCCATGATTTCTTGTGGGAGATGGGCCCAGATGGTTCGAGTAGAACCGAGTGTTGAGCCCCAGTATCTACTAAGAAGTCAACTGGCTTCCCCTCCACCTCTAGTGTTACTCTAGGCTCTGGGAGGGGTTCTGAGCCTTGTCCCCACTAATCTTCTTCTTTTTCTAGGGCTAATGGCTTCTTGGAGGACCCGGTCTTCTTCTTAGGATACTCTCTAGCCCAGTGACCTCTCTCTTTGCAGTAGGCACACTGATCCTTGTCTAATGAAGTGTGGTTGCCCAGGTTACCTGACCCTTTTTTTAGCCCTGCCTTGTGTTTGTTCCTGGCCTTTCTCACCTACTACTGTGGCCAAAATGCTTGTTAGGTTATTCTCCTGCTTATGATCCCTTTTGTTTTCTCTTTCCTCTCTCTCCTTTTCTTTCCTTTGCTCCTTCTCTTCCTCATTTTCCCTCTTATGATACACTTTCTCTGCCTCCTTAACTAAATCCTGTGCGGTATAATCTTGTAATCCTTCTATTCTCTGCAACTTTCTCTTAATATCTATTGCCGACTGCTCTATAAAAGCCATGGCCACGGAAGCCCTTTGCCCCTCAGATGTAGGGTCAAACAGGGTGTAGCGCCTGAAAGCTTCCATTAAGCACTTGAGAAATACTGACGGGGGTTCTGTGGCTCCCTGGATAACCTCTCTTTCCTTAGCCAAATTAGTGGGGCACCTCGCTGCCCCGCAGAAGCCGGCCACTAGAGTCTGGCGATAAACTGTCAGTTGCTCCCTACCTTCTGCCCTGTTGAAATCCCAGTCAGGCCTGGAGAGGGGAAGGCAGTCTCAATGATATTGGGGAGCTGGGTGGGTCATCCATCTGCTCCTGGTACATTCTTCCTTTCCTCCAATAAAATCCTCTCCCTCTCCTCAGTAGTGAAAAGGGTCTGCCGTAGCTGCTGGCAATCATCCCATGTGGGCAGGTGAGAGAACATTAAAGACTCCACCAGCTCGGTTAAGTGCTGGGGGTCCTCTGAAAAGGGATGATGATTAGTTTTCCAGTTATACAAGTCTACGGAGGAAAAAGGCCAGGACTGGAGGGACTGAAGAGGAGCCAGTCCACCATCCATTGCCACTGGTGGGGCCCCATAATCCCTTAAAGGGGGAAGGACAATGGTGGTGTCAGGAGTTATCCTGTGGCATCTCCTTGTATCCCATGCAGGCCACGTGGTGCCCTGCATGGGCCCCGGCAGAGACTCGTTAGTGGGAGCACAGGGGGTGACTGCAGGGTCCTGTGGTTCTTCTGGCTCTTCCTGACCTCCTACGGGCACCGAGGCGGGAGGGTATGGGGGAGGTGAGTCAAGGAGTATGTGGTCAGCCTGGGTTTCAGGATAAATCTTCTTGGAGGGGTCTGAGTGACTGGATTTCCCCCCAGAACTGGGAGATTGGGAGGCTAGGATTTGTGCAGCTGATCCAGGGGGGGTGGATTTTGCACCAGATCCTGCCAGACCATGATGTAGGGCTCCTGATTCATATGGGTTCCAGGTTCCTTCTGAAAAACAATCTCTTTAACAGCAAGAATGACAGATAGATTAAAGGTCCTTTCTGCTGGCCATCCTACATTAAAAGCAGGCCTTTCTGAGGAGCAGAAGGTCTGCCATGGGCCTTTCTTGATCTCAACTGATAGGTCACGACCTCTACCCTTAACTTCAGCCCAATGGTCTAATGTCAGACTAAGAGGGGTTGTCACAGTCTGTCCCATTGTCAGTTCGTCCATCATTAGGAAGACAAACATCAAAAATGCTACAGACACGAGGACCAACTTATTCCACCTTGTCCACTGCAAACATGCAACAGAATCAGATGGACACCAATCTCTGATCCATCAATTGAACCCGATCAGAGCCCTTAATGTAGGAGACTACCAGGCATCCCTGGCTCTCCTCCACCCTTGGGGCATCCCCGAGGGCTGCAACCTGTGGCCCTCCAGGCACCTCTACCAACCGCTGTTCGGCCACTCTCAAGAGTCGCCAAAAGGCTGTGAAACCAAAACCAAAAGGAAGCTCACAGGACCAGACCAACTAACAAAACACAAGACAAAGACAGACAACCTCGGGGTACCCCTTCTTACCTCCAAGGTTGACTCTGCGGATGAGAGGGGGCCGTCAGATCCTGGATGAGCCCCCAAATGTAAGACCCCCAAAAAGGAGACCCTAACTCTGTCCCACAGATCGATGGCAACCCCAACCAACCGCAGGAGGTGTCACTTAATGCAAACTGCAAGAGGCTTTTATTCCAGTGCACTGGGACCCAACTCGTGACTCATGCAGGAGTCTGAGGAGTTGAGTCCCTAGCAGAAAATCTTACAAGTTTATAAAGACAGTAAGCACACATCGGGAGGGGTCACACACAGAAGGGAAAAGGGAAACAAAGCCGCCAGGAGATTTCAAAGGTGGTCTGGGTTTGCTGATAACATACAACATGTTTCACAATGTTTTTCAACAGGGCATAGATTCTGGTCAACAGGTTCTGGTAATCTTTTTTTTTTTCTTTTTTTTATTGTAAACAAATGGGATACATGTTGCTTCTCTGTTTGTACATGGCGTAAAGGCATACCATTTGTGTAATCATAAAGTTACATAGAGTAATGTTGTTTGATTCAGTCTGTTATTTTTTCCCTTCCCCCCACCCCTCTTTACCCTCTATACAGTACTTCCTTCCTCCATACTTGCCCCCCTCCCTAACCCTAACTCTAACCCTAACACTAACCCTTCCCTCCCCCCCATTATGTGTCATCCTCCACTTATTAGTGATATCATTCGTCCTTTGGCTTTTTGAGATTGGCTTATCTCACTTAGCATGATATTCTCCAATTTCATCCATTTGGCTGCAAATGCCATAATTTTATCATTCTTTATGGCTGAGTAATATTCCATTGTATATATATACCACAGTTTCTTTATCCACTCATCAATTGAAGGGCATCTAGGTTGGTTCCACAGTCTGGCTATTGTGAATTGAGCAGCTATGAACATTGATGTGGCTGTGTCTCTGTAGTATGCTGATTTTAAGTCCTTTGGGTATAGACCAAGGAGTGGGATAGCTGGGTCAAATGGCGGGTCCATTCCAAGTTTTCTAAGGAATCTCCACACTGCTTTCCAGAGTGGCTGCACTAATTTGCAGCCCCACCAGCAATGTATGAGTGTACCTTTCTCCCCACATCCTCGCCAACACCTGTTGTTGCTCGTATTCTTGATAATCGCCATTCTAATTGGGGTGAGATGGAATCTTAGGGTGGTTTTGATTTGCATTTCTCTTATTACTAGAGATGTTGAACATTTTTCCATATGTTTGTTGATTGCTTGTAGATCTTCTTCTGTGAAGTGTCTATTCATTTCCTTAGCCCATTTGTCGACTGGATTATTTGAATTCTTGGAGTAAAGTTTTTTGAGTTCTTTATAGATTCTGGAGATTAGTGCTCTATCTGAAGTATGATTGGCAAAGATATTCTCCCATTCTGTAGGCTCTTTCTTCGCATTGCTGATAGTTTCCTTTGCTGAGAGAAAGCTTTTTAATTTGAATCTATCCCAGTGGTTGATTCTAGCTTTTATTTCTTGTGCTATGGGAGTCCTGTTAAGGAAGTCTGATCCTAGACCAACAAGGTGAAGATTTGGACCTACTTTTTCTTCTATAATCTGCAGGGTCTCTGGTCTGATTCCGAGGTCCTTAATCCATTTTGAGTTTAGTTTTGTGCATGGTGAGAGATATAGGTTTAGTTTCATTCTGTTGCATATGGATTTCCAATTCTCCCAGCACCATTTGTTGAAGAGGCTATCTTTTCTCCATTGCATATTTTTGGCACCTTTGTCTAGTATGAGAAAATTGTATTTATTTGGAATGTAGATCAATGGTATAGAATAGAGGACACGGTTCTGATAATCTTATATCCAATATATCTTAACTGTCTGAGCACTAACTTGCTCAATTTACCCTTTTAATCTCTGTTTGAGGCTGTTTCCTGGAACAGCTTTAAGGCCTTTTTTTCCATCACTGGGAGGGAGACTTTAGGGAGTTGAGATATAACAGACAGCTTAAAAAAAGTCCATTCTTTCAAAATCAAATCAATCCAAAATACATCAGTGACACTGAGTTACACAATTTTCCTTGCCAGAGTTATAAGCTTTTATCATCTTTAACCTAATTCTAATATTTATTGTTATACCACTTTTTTATTAAATATCCTGAAGTCATTAGTCTACAATCCAGTTGAGCTTTACTAACAATTTCCTTGCAGAAATCCATTCATAATAGGTTTCCATGGAATAGAAATTACAATGTATTCTGTACTCTTCTTGTTACATGGATAAGTTTAGACTAAGAGAGAACTCATTGCTTTTGAGTATTGCTTTTGAATATTACTAATTGCTATAAATGATGCAAAATATTTGCCATTCCTTTGTCAATTTAATATGGAATACACTTATTATCCATAAATGAAGACTAGAGTTTCCAATTTTATCTGTCATTAGCACTAGAGTTACTCTCATCTCTAAGCATCTAAGTTCTGATCATTTGAAGGAGCACTTTTGAAAGGTAGATATAGAAAATAAACTTATTTTTACCATATATTTTATTTCAAACAATAGAATTTTTTAGGCTGAAATTACTATTAAATGTAACTTCATATGACACTGAACTTTATATATTTGATTAAAATATAAAATATTACCAAAAAACTTAAATCAGTACTTTATTACATTGCATAAAAATTGCATAAGCAATACCAGAATGTTAAAACTTGGCTAACAGTAACTGGAACAATGTTGACACAATTTTTTTTATTATCAATTTAACTCTTAATCTCCCAAAATTTGAGAAATGAGTACAACAAATTATTTTCTATAATTTTTGGTAATTAATATGATGGAAGGTAGCTTTCTGATTTATCTTTCAGATGCTAAGACTGAGTTATAAAGAGGTAAAGTACAGAGCTATAAATTTGTTTATCCTATAGCTTTGCAAGTTTGCAGTTGTAGTTGCCCCAATACTTTACTCTCCTACTCCTGAGAAGATAATGAACTAGCAGCTTGTATAAATAGGTTTCTGGTCTACAATCAGAATTTTGGTATTGGTATGAAATGAAATATACAATCTCTTCAACTCAACTAACTAAATGTCACATGATTCTGAAGCTAGAATTGGGGCCAGGCAGTTAGTGTAGAAATAGGGGATCAGTTCAGATTGGAAAAATGAAGGCCATGAAAGCTATCTTCCTCTGGAAGGTGGAGACTGCCCCTGGGAGAATGGAATGTTAAGGATCTTTTGAGTTCATTGATTGCCAAATTTACCTGCCCTTATCAAGGACTTGCAGGCAAGGAGCTGATAATTAATTCCTCCTGGGCCCTTGCCTGGCTGAATCATTTTGCCCTCCCCCTGCCCCATCAGCTTCTCACATTTTACATCTCACCTGAAAAACCAGGCCTAGTCACTAGGCAGGAAGGCAAGATAAGGGGGGAGAGAACTGGAGAACAAAAGAGACCTTAACCTATAAAATTTGTAGGGTGTGCTCACTTCTTGGAACTTTAGAACATCAGTTATGGCCCCCTTCTCCCTCCCCAGAGAAGTCTGTATTATTACCTTTAAATAAAACCTGATTAATACACTGGCATGCTTCTCTAGGGTTCAAACTTCAACATTAGAAGGAGCAGAACTCATCACCGGTAAACATTATCAATTCTACACAAGCCAATTTTTATCATTAATGAAAATGACTATATTGTAATTTCTAGACCTCTGATTTTCACTGGTCATGAAAAAAGGGTGCAATTTTCAGAAAGATCAAGAACAACTTACAGTACGAAAACTATAACTGAATTGACCCTCACTTACTTGAAGACTCAAGTGTATTTACTATGCAATAAAATAAATAAATAACAAAAGCAACAAAGTTGATTTTATTATCTCATGGAAATCAGAATTTCTTTTCTCTCTCTTTTGTTTTTTTTTGTTTTCTTCTTCTTTTTTTTTTTTTTTTGGTACTGGAGAAACCCAGGGCCACTTTACAAGTGAGTTATTATTTTGAGTCAGGGTCTTGCTAAATTGTTTAAGGGCTTTTCTAACATTCTGAGGCTGTTCTTGCATTTGCAATCATTCTGTCTCTGTTTTCCAAACCACTGAGATGGCAGGCATGCATCAGTGCACCTGGAAGTAATCAGAATTTATTACTGGTCTGTAAGAAGATAAAATTTTCTTTGCTTCCTTTAAAGAAATTAGAGGCAAAATTTAAAGCACTCAGAGTATTCCCAGATGAAACTGTATTTTTGATGGTCCTTGACATTTCTTTGGCATTTCAAATACTCATGAATGTTTCTCTGTCATAGCCATTCATTTTGTGATCAGGCCAAAGAGCAGTAAATGCAATTTGATGAAGAGAGAAGGAGGGGTGGGGCCAATTAAAAGGGAAATAACATTATAAACTATTTTTAAAAGACTGCATAATCTATGCAAGCATATGTAAATAACTTAATTTTTTGTTTAAACATAGGTGGCCCACTCATTTCCTTTTTAAGGAAGGAAATACATATAGGAATTTAGGCTTCAAATAGCAAAATACTAAGTGAGTAGAAGTATACAAATTGCCAAAGACAAATTCACCATTTAAAAAGTAAATTTTTAATCCATTACTGAGTAATATCCTGAAATACTCATAAAATTTAGTGAAATTTTCCAAAATTGAAAGTATTGTAATACATCGTGAAAAATTTAAAATTCAATTTTGGAAAATTGCATGGATTTTTAAAACCTGTGTTCTATCACAATATTCTGAGAGTAACTAAAGTTTCAGAGCTAATCTACAATGTTTTTTCTTCTAGTAGAAAAAATTTACTCAAAACACAAAAAATATAATTTTGTTTTACTTTCAAGTCCCTTAAAATCAGATTACCTAAAGCGATATAAGTAAATAACTACCAATTAAATTACTAAGCACATAATAAATGTAGTCATGGTGGCAAACAAATAAAGGGACCCCCTTTCAGAGGTGGATTTTAAATTCTTGGGTCTTGGAACTTATTTTAAGTTCTTAAAAATTATTAAGGACCCCAAGTATTTTTTACTTATATAGATTACTGCTGATGTTAGCCATAAAATATGAGAAAAATTAAATTATTTAGTTATGCATTAAAAACACCTCTCATGGATGTGGAGAAAAAGGCACACTAATAAATTGCTGGTGGTGATGCAAATTAGAGCAGCCACTCTGGAAAACAGTGTGGAGATTCCTTAGAAAACTTAGAATGGACCCACCATTTAACCCAGCTATCCCACTCCTCACTTTATACCCAAAGGACTTAAAATCAGCATACTACAGAGATGCAGCCACATCAATGTTCATAGCTGCTCAATTCACAATAGCCAGATGATGGAACCAACCTAGATGTCCTTCAATTGATGAATGGATAAAGAATCAGTGGTATATATATACAATGGAATATTACTCAGCTATAAAGAATAATAAAATTATGGCATTTGCTGGCAAATGGATGAAATTGGAGAATATCATGCTAAGTGAGATAAGCAAATCTCAAAAAAACAAAGAACAAATTATCTCTCTGATAAACGGATGATACACATAATGGGGGCTAGAATGGGGGCAAGAATGGAGGAAGGAGGGACTGTATAGAGGGAAAAGAGGGGTGGGAAGGGTGGGGGGAAGGAAAAAATAACAGAATGAATCAAACATCCTTACCCTATTTAAATGTATGATTCCACAAATGGTATGCTGTTACTCCATGTACAAACAGAAACAACATGTATCCCATTTGTTTTCAATAAAAATAAATTTAAAAAAACACCTCTCATGTTAGTATAAATAACATTTTTATGAAAAATTTTTTCAAATAATTAGTTAAGAATGGTCTTTTTTAACATTTTGATAAATTGTTTAGAGGCTATTTTGATAGAAGACAGCTATATTCTATATTTTGCTTTTGCTTTCTCGCTGTTGTGATTTCTTGCTTTACTCCGAATCAAAACATATCATAATATATATAGCTATATGAAGAAAATCAAATCTCACAGATATAAAGTAGTAAAAGAGGAGAAACACTTAATAGTATTTTATAATTATTGTAGATAGTGTTCTTAGACTTAAAGTCAAGAACCACATGATTATTTCAATAGATGCAGAAAAAGCATTTGATAAAATACAACACCCCTTCATGCTCAAAACTCTAGAAAAAATAGGGATAGTGGGAACATTCCTTAACATTGTAAAGGCCATCTATGCTAAGCCCATGGCTAATATCATTCTAAACGGTGAAAAACTGAAAGCATTCCCCCTAAAAACTGGAACAAGACAGGGATGCCCTCTTTCACCACTCCTATTCAATATCGTTCTTGAGACTCTAGCCAGAGCAATTAGACAGACCAAGGAAATTAAAGGAATACGAATAGGAAAAGAAGAACTCAAACTATCCCTATTTGCGGATGATATGATTATATGCTTACAGGAACCAGGAAATTCCACCAGAAAACTGTTAGAACTCATAAGTGAATTCAGTAAAGTGGCAGGTTACAAGATCAATGCTCATAAATCCAATGCATTTTCATACATAAGTGAGGAATCCTCAGAAAGAGAAATTATGAAAACTACCCCATTCACCATAGCATCGAAAAAAATAAAATACTTGGGAATCAATCTCACAAAAGAGGTAAAAGACCTCTACAATGAGAACTACAGAACACTAAAGAAAGAAATCGAAGAAAACCTTAGAAGATGGAAAGATCTCCCATGTTCTTGGATAGGCCGAATTAATATTGTCAAAATGGCCATACTACCAAAAGTGCTATACAGATTCAATGCAATCCCAATTAAAATCCCAATGACGTACCTTACAGAAATAGAGCAAGCAATCATGAAATTCATCTGGAAGAATAAGAAACCCAGAATAGCTAAAGCAATCCTTCGCAGGAAAAATGAAGCAGGGGGTATTGCAATACCCGAACTTCAACTTTATTACAAAGCAATAGTAACAAAGACGGCATGGTACTGGTACCAAAATAGACAGGTAGATCAATGGTACAGAATAGAGGACACGGACACAAACCCAAATAAATACAACTTTCTATCTTTGATACATTAGAATTACATTAAGTTTTTTCTTCAAGGTTATATGGTATCTTAAATTTTATCCATAAACTATTCATACTTTTGTGAAAGTTCACTGGTCTATCTTTCACATTAAATGAATCTTTTACCATGCATGGTTCTACAATGAGGTGCTGATAATTAGAGAAATATTTATTCTTGAGATATATATATATATGTATATATATTCAAAATTTTATTAAAATGGCTCTGTTCATTAATATCACAACTGACCTCATGAGAAAATTTTCTACGTAGTGGGAACATATTAAGCTTAAAGTAGCAGATCCAAAAATTCAAAATCTAATTGTATTTGTAAACTTGAATTTTAGTATTGGCAAGAAATACCTACAGTTGATTTCCTTGAAGTGACAAGATTAATTCATTAATATCAAGAAAAATCTGCCAAATATCTAAGTCTGAATAATCATAGTTTGTCTGTTGGTCATTTTTTCTAGAAAAAAAAAATGTTCCTTACAAAAGCAGGGAGGGGTCTAGTTCATCTTGTAGCGAAATAATCACCCAAAATCTTTTCCTTGCAATAACTGTAGTATTTCTGTGTGCAGTCCATGTGTTTTTATATAATTCCCATTTGATCATACATATACAATACAAAAATACTATTCACTTACTCAAGGATGGAAATTTAATAAAATTAATGCATTTTACTGCTTGGCAAAATATTTTAAGTGTAATTGATATTTTTTTCTCTAAGAATGTGCAGTGGTGAAGAAAACCATGATATAGTTTGGTGTTACTGCCTGAAGGTATACCAGGAAAGAGTAGGTTTTATTCTTATTGCTTCTGGCTCAACAGTGCAAATATTAACAAAGGAAAAAAAATCAAATAACATTTAGTGTACTTCTGAAAATATATTTTTACCTCTGGACACTCCCTCAAAGGTTATCAGAAACCTGAGGTCCATGGGGCACACCTGTGATCCACACCTTCAGTATTTCTTACTAACAACCAAGATAAACCACCCACAAAATTCTGCCAAATATTGTTCTGTGGACTCAGAGAAAATTTCCAAACTCACATAAAAGTGATAACACATTATGAAAATGGTTGTTCTTTTATACCTAACCACCTGCAGGAATTTATAAACATTTAATCATTCCATACCAAATTCTGCTAGTTTTAAATCCCCGTTTTTTATTAATGAGAAGGTTCTGTGTTTTCAAGTCTCCATGCAACACCATTCTTCTGTGGCAATGAGTTAATCCATGGAGAATTTTATATAGAAACAGCTACAAAAGCAAATAAGCAAAAATTAGTCTTACAGATATCACGATATACTTTGGTATTAGCATAAGCTCTTGTAAGTAGAAAAGCAACTGGTCTAGAATAGTAAAAGAAAAAAACAAGAAATTATATCATTTTAATGACAATGCCTCTTCCATTTTGAGTTGTTTTCTCAATTTCAATTCATTGTTCAATTTGAAGCATCTATCATTTTTGTCACGAGTGTCTATGAAAATAAACATAAATAGAACAAAATTTTGTTTTCATTTTAATAGTTCATTTGTTAGAGAAATCAGCCTAAACAGATGTATTCTCTATACTACTAAAGTTTATAGATTGATTATAAAATTCCAGTATGTCAATTTAACACAGGCACTTACTCCCTTAAAAAACAATCTGATCTGGGTCAGCACATTTACATATAGCATTGGACTTGGTGACATTATGTAGTCTCAGGTATCAGAGAGAATGGGGCTGCATAACCTGGAAAATTACTGGTTATAAAAATAACTCAATCAGCTTTTAACACCTACCTCCTGTACACTTTACATTTAGCAATTCCTACCCAGTTTCAAAATCAGTTGTTGATTCAAAAAGGGATAACATGCTCTAGTGCTCTTTAAAAAGAAATTCCTATAAGGCTAATAGTAGTGGGTTTTTGTGTATTGTGGTGAAAAGGGAGATGTGGGACACATTTTGATTTTCTGGGGTTACCAAAAAGAACTTTAAGTACTGAAGACTCAAGAGGTATCTTTGGTTCACTTGTAGATCAAAAAGAGCATCTGAGTACCAAAAATAAGCTGAGGCAGCAGGTGATTAAAGACAGGAATGCCTCTGGTGGTTTTTTGGAGCGGGTGTAGGAGGGATTGAACTCAGGAGCACTCTACATCAGAGCTATGCACTCAACTCTTGCATTTTAATTCTGAGACAGGATCTCATTGAATTGCTAAGTCTTGTCTCAGATTTGTGATATTCCTACTTCAGTTTCTCAAGTAGCTGGGTTGTGGGCATGCACCACCATGCCTGGACTGAATAAATTATCATCTGTGAAGTCTTGAGACTCCATATATTTATTTATGTGTTTTGAAAAACTCTAAAGTTACTACTTTAATATACTACTATTGGGTTGCATTGGGGTTTCAGTGTTGAACACAGCTTCCTTTCAATATATTCCTGTTAAATTTTACATTTGGAAAACATTAAATGTACTTCTAACAAACAATAAAATCTTTTTCAATTATTTAGACTTGACTTAAAAGACTTCTCAAACTTCTGTCAAATTATGATAATTAAAGACTAATTTCTTTCCAAATTAGTGCTAGTATAAAAGCAGAAAAAACAGAATTTTAAAAACTGAGATCTACGAATAGCCTTCACAACAACTTGCAAAGGAAAATATAAACTATGATGAAAATAATTCTCATGAAATGTATATGGAAATACTTTTAAAGCCTTGTTATAAAATTCATAGCAATGTGCTAGCCATATATTCAGACCTCTCTTTCAATAAAAGAAACTGGCTTTCCTTTATAGTTACCAAATGCACTTAAAAAATGTAAGTTTTGAAGTTACTAATTTACTATCTACAGAATTATAAAGGTCTCAAATACACAAGATGGCCCAGTCTATTTTCAAAATAGGTTTCTATAAACTGTTGAACTTTGGACAAATAAAATCTTTGAAAATGTAAAATATACCACTCAGAATGAAGAAGTCTATAAGAACACAAGTAAGTCAAGCGCTTTTATTTAACAATTAGCTTCTGTTTTCTTCCGTATCTAATTATTATGGGAAACTTCTTTACCAATATTTGAATTTTTAGATGTACTAGAAAAACACAGTTATCTTACTATTCCATCTGACAATACAAATAGTTACTTCAAGCAAAACAATCACAATACCTACATGTGTCTGGCCTTACTTACAACCTTTATTCATAATGCATGACCCAAAACGTCATTTTAAATATATTAGGGGAGTTCACCATTTAAAGGTGGACTTTTGCAAAATGTACCCATCATTTAGACTCTTTTTCAGAAAATAAAATATACCTGAAGATTTATTCTACACATGTAGGACAATCAGTTATAATGTGAAATAAAATATCAGAAATATTTTTAGAAAATTTTTAAAATGAAGAAGATTTACAAAAGTTAGATCCCAGGAAAGCTGTAGTATAGTCAACAGAAGTTGAGTAAATAAGTCAGACAGAAAATTCCAAAGATTGGTTATGAGGTTTGTATATGTCACTGTGCAACCTAGCTCATTTTCTTTACACTTTAACATTACACGATAAACATACCTTTATATTGGGTATACTCATGGTGTTCCCACAGTCATCCAGGTACTGTTTTAGGTATTTATTCTGAAAAATCACAGCATTTTACTACGTGATAACACCATTTTCAGAATGCATGGCTGATTAACTTAATAGTAATTAATTTTTTAAAGAAAATTGTTGGTCAGGAAAAGTTACAGAATGTACCACCTAATCTATTTAAATACCAATAAATAAATAACAATAGCCCTGGGGCTGTTAAAAATGTCTAAATTTCTATTACTAAAGAAAAATAAAATATTGAGTATATTTGAAATGCTTACCAGATACTTAAGGACCAGAGTCAAAGATTTATCTTGGTGAACAATGTCATGTAAGGTTATTATGCTTGCATGTTTTAAAACCTTTAACAGTAAAACTGTAAAACAGAAATGAAAACCAATTGTTCAGTCTGTGGAAGGTGAGATTTTATAAAAAACATGAAGTAAGTTTAACATATAAACCAAATGTAATAAAACTATCTTAAGTTAAAAACAGCGATTTGCCAAGGGGATGAGAGGTAGAAAAACTGAAGGTATCAACTTTTACCATTTTAGGGATTTAGAGTTTGATATTATAGTACTCAAGTTTGTCTCTAATATTACAACTCACCATCCTCTGCTTTTTTTTTAATGTTAACTTTATGAGCCTCTGAGATTAATTTATATACAGTTGAAGGTAGGCTTTCTTCTGCTATGTTGCTAATCATTTGTCTCAAACATTATTTATCGACTTATTTATTTGTTTTGGTATCAGGGATTGAACCTGAGCCACATCCCTAGGCCCTCTGCTTTTTCTTTAATTTTTATTTTGAGGCAGGGTCTAGCTAAGTTGCTTAGATCCTATATAAATTGCTGAGATTGGCTTCAAACCTGACATCCTGCCTTGGCATCTTGAGCCACCAGGATTGAAGGCATTTACCACATGTCTGAATCAAACAAATTTTGAATAATTCAATTTTAAATAAAATGGTATCATGACATGTTTATATATAGTTCATTTATTTATTATAGTTAATATACACAGCTAATTTATAGTTCTCATGCTTCTAATGTATCAATATGTAAAATTTCCCTATCATATATTTATCTGTCCATACCTTTAATGACTTCATAATACTTCACTATACATTAAGAATATTAATTTATTTCTACTGAATGTTAGTTTCAGAAATAATTTTTAAAGGTCTAATTATATCTTCCAGTTACTTATTATTTCTATCTGCATTTATTTATTAAAATTACTCTTATACAGCTTTGGTTTTAAAATAGTCTAAATAAATATACCTTCTCTTATAGCTGTACTGGGTGTGCCTTCTTTGTGTTCCAAACAGATTTCTTTTAATGCCACAAAATTCTGTCAGCCTACTTCCTCCTTTATGAACTGTTGCATATGTGCCCTATAAAACATATTTTGAAAGAACAAGTCAAGAGTATCATAAGAGGGTAACAATAAAGAACAATAAAGAGCCCTAACTGAATTTCTAATTTCTAAGCATGCTAAATTCCATCTTGCAAAGAAAACTCCACAATGTCCAGTATTAAATTTTCTCGTGGCAAAGATCACTTTCAGTTACATACACATAGTTACCATGTTTCTATAAGACCAAAAAAGTTCTTAAAAGTATAAAGCAATAATAATTTACTTTTTGTGCTTTATTTTAAAATAAGATTTGAATCAATAGTACTAAACTCAAAGGTGCTTTTCCTGTAATTGTATATGAATACTGAAGTGTACTGAGCACATTAAATGAAAGAATAATTATACTGTTAAATCAAAATATGTTTTATCCAGGTTTCCAAACTTTTCAAAATCTTTATACATTATTTCTTTAAAAAAACAGAAGCTTCCCTATCAACTCTCTATTATTTTCCTTTCTTCTGTTTATTATTTATTACTTCATTTTTTTTTATTTCTTACTCTTTAATTATTAATTTTTACTTATTATTTTCTTGCACTTTATTACTGTGGAAGATAGAATGTTTCTACATTAGTAGCATTACAGGTAGTGACAAGTTTAAGAGAAAAACATATTTGAAGGATTTCTTACCCTGCAATGAAATGTTTTTATTTCTAAAGTTATTTTTCAGAAATTTTAACTCATGCAATTTCCCATGACAGCACAGACGGGAGATTTTTAGGAAGCTAAATACATGCCTGTTATGCTACCAAGAAAGCAAAACATTTTTTTTCTTTAATGCCTACTAATCCTATTTTCATTTTTTTATTTTTTATTAAAAATCATAAAATTACATAGGGCAATGTTGTTTGATTCATTGTTATTTTTTCCCTCCCACCACCCCTCTTTTTCCTCTATACTGTCCGTCCTTCCTCCATTCTTACCACCCTCCTTATCCCTAAGCCTAAACCTAACCCTAACCCTAATGCTAACCCCCCTACCCCCATTATATGTCCTCATCTGCTTATCAGTGAGATCATTAGTCCTTTAGTTTTTTGAGATTGGCTTATTTCACTTAGCATGATACTCTCCAATTTCATCCACTTGCCTGCAAATGCCATAATTTTATCATTCTTCATGGTGGAGTAATATTGTGTATATATATATGCCACAGTTTCTTTATCCATTCATCAACTGAAGGGCATCTAGGTTGGTTCCACAATCTGGCTATGGTGAATTGAGCAGCTATGAACATTGATGTGGCTGTATCTCTGTAGTATGCTGATTTTAAGTCCTTTGGGTATAGGCCAAGGAGTGTGATAACTGGGTCAAATGGTGGCTCCATTCCAAGCTTTCTGAGGAATCTCCATACTGCTTTCCAGAGTGGCTGCATTAATTTGCAACCCCACCAGCAATGTATGAGTGTACCATTTTCCCCACATCCTCGCCAACACCTATTGTTGCTTGTGTTCTTGATAATCGCCATCCTAATTGGGGTGAGATGAAATCTTAGGGTAGTTTTGATTTGCATTTCTCTTATTACTAGAGATGTTGAACTTTTTTTATATATCTGTTGATTGCTTGTACATCTTTTTCTGTGAAGTGTCTGTTCATTTCCTTAGCCCATTTGTTGATTGGATTATTTGTATTCTTGGTGTAGAGTTTTTTGAGTTCTTTATAGATTCTGGAAATTAGCATTCTATCTGAAGTATGAGTGGCAAAGATATTCTCCCACTCTGTAGGCTCTCTCTTCACATTACTGATAGTTTCCTTTGCTGAGAGAAAGCTTTTTAGTTTGAATCTGTGGAGAAAAGATAGCCTCTTCAACAAATGTTGCTGGGAAAACTGGAAAACCATATGCAACAGAATGAAATTAAACCCCTATATCTCACCCTTCACAAAACTCAACTCAAAATGGATCAAGGACCTCGGAATCAGAACAGAGGCCTTGCATCTTATAGAAGAAAAAGTAGGCCCAAACCTTCAAGTTGTTGGCTTAGGATCAGACTTCCTTAACAGGACTCTCATAGCCCAAGAAATAAAAGCAAGAATCAGCAACTGGGATAGATTCAAACTATTTTGTGTTTTAATTAAAAAATTAAGCCTATTAAAAATGCTCATTTCCTCTCAAACTGATAGGATACTTTCAAGAATTGAAAGTGTCAATCCTCCTAATTTTGTTACCTTTTCATAGCAAGATATAACTTTTTAGACAGTCATATTCACAATTTTGTACAGTTGGCAAAACCATACACTTAGATGATGAATGAGAAAATCTTACATTTTCAAATAAGAATTTACATAACTTTCCAAACTTTTCCAATTTTATGCAGCTTTTCATTTTCCCAAATCCAATTTCTGACTGCAAGTGAAACCATGATAAATTGAGTATATATTCTTAAAATTTTATTTCTTCCTCAACTTCTAAAACTCTCCAATTCTACAGTGTTTAGGAATAGAAACAGTTGGTTACAAATTGTTGAACATTGACCAAGATTCAAAATATACTTGATATTGGAATATCGAAAGGGTAAAAAGCATCAGTATTCATAATTGAAGTAGTCAACCTACCATACATATGGATTGGATAATAGTCTGCAGTTAATGCCTTGTTCTATTTCCAGACCCCAAATTTTGAACTACCACAGTTTCGCTAGTGTAATTAATGAGGTTTCCCTATTTGAGGAAATGGTTACCTTAAGGTTTTAACCAAAGAGTCCCCTAGAGAGGGATTATTAACAGAAGATTCTCCTAGAGAGAGAATATACTGAAAGGCTGTCCCAAGTGACAGTGAAGGACGTCCGATAACAAATATGTGTAAATTAATGTTTGTGTTACCTTTCCTTGTTTGGTTTCTGTTTGTTGTTGTTATAGCGTTGTGTACATTAGTTCGTTTTTGTCTGACTTCCAAAAAACCAAAATCTCAAAAACAGTTAAGAGAAGGGGAAAAGATATTAGAAATTGTAGAAAAAGAACAATCAAATCAAGCTTCTGAAAGAGAAAGTAGATGTTCAGACTCTGAGGAACAGGAGCAATCTGAGACAGAGCTGGAAAAGAAGTTACCTCAGTGGCATTTAACCCCTACCGTGCCTCGCCCTCTGGCATATAATCCAGATCATCTCCCTTTTTCAAGTTGTAAGGGAGCATTTACTTGCTGCACAGGGGAGGACCCAAGACAGTAGGCTGATGTAGAATCTCGATCAATGTTCCTAATACTCCGAGTATTTGAATATCAAAACAATCAGAGATATCATCAAATATTAGATATAGACCTCTGTGCCTCGGCCAGAACAGTATTAACTCCAGAGATGGGAGTACAGCCAATACCTACTTTGGCTGTGGGCCCATTACCTAAAGGAACAGTGGGACTAGTTCTGGGGAAGAGTTCTTCTGCTACAAAAGGATTAAATATTGTCCCTGGAGTTATAGACCCTGATTTTACAGGAGAAATAAAAATCCTTGCTTCTTCACCAAGACGTATAGCTATAATAGCTCAGGATGAACACATAGCACAATTGTTGGTCTTACCCAGTTGCTATGATCACTATCCATCAAAAATATTATTAGGGGAAATAAAGGGTTAGATTCTACTGGCCAAAATATGGTCATGTTAACATGGAGTTTAAAAGATAGGCCTATGACAAAGTTAGTGATAGAAGGCAAAAGTTTTGAGGGCTTATTAGATACTGGGGTTCACAGAAGTACTATCAAAATTACAGAATTGCCCAAAGACTTGCCACAAAAACAGGCACATCAGACATTAAGGGGATTGGGTATGGCTTCCAATCCTAACAAAAGCACAGCCATATTAAAATGTAAGGTGGCTAACCAGGAGTTATGTTCTGATACTGCCCGATGTAATGCAGTTGTGTGCAATCCTAAATGGATTCTAAACATGCTGACAGGCCAAGGACCATATGAAGGGCAAGGTCATCAGATTAATTTCTACCCTGGTGTGTATCAACAAATTAAACCTAAACTTTTAATCTATCCTCATATGGATGATAATTTGCTAGCTCATAAGGAAAAACCTGTCTTAGAACAATGTTATAATTCCTTACTAAAGTCACTGGAAAGATGGGGCTTACATATTGCCATTAATAAAGTACAAAGGACAGACACCCAAAACTTCCTGGGATGTATCATAAATCAAACTATGGTTAAACCCACAAAAATTACCGTTCAGGTGGATGAGCTTAGAACTTTAAATGATTTTCAACAACTTTTCAGTGATATTAATTGGATTAGACCTTACCTTCATTTACCCACCTCAAGTTTGGGCCCCCTGTTTGATATTCTTAAAGGTGATTCTGACCCTCTTTCTAAGTGAGTGCTTACCCCTAAGGCTCAAACAGCTCTCAAGCTTGTTAAAACAGCTATGGATAAGGCTCATCTTGATCGTATTGACCTAACTAAGCCTTTATCATTCATTGTCTTGGCCACAAATAAGTTACCCACAGGAGTGTTTTGGCAAAAGGGTCCTATTCTATGCGTTCATATGAATTATGCCCCTAACAAGGTCTTAGCCTTGTTACTGAATCTGTGGCAGAATTAATCCTTAAGGCATTAAAAGTATCCCTTTCCACCTTTGGATCACATCCCTCAACTATCACTACTCTATATACTACTGATCAGATACAATATCTTATTAATAATTCAAATTCATGGGCGATAGTCTTTACTAGTACTTCTGCTGTATTTGACAATCATTTGCCATCTGATCCTCTTCTCCAATTTTGGAGTCAGCATCTTATAATTTTTCCTAAAGTCACCCAGAAAGAACCTATTACAGGAACTACCCTTATATTTACTGATGGATCAAAAAATGGTATGGTTGCTATTACTATAAATAATGTTACAGAAACATTGTTGTTTAATACTCTATCTGCACAACAAATGGAACTATTAGTAGCTATAGAAATATTCTAAACCCACCATGAGCCCTTTAACCTATTCTCTGATAGCAAATATGTTGTTAATGCTGTTCAAAATTTAGAATTAACTGGTATGATTTCCCTCACCTCCACTATTACTAAATATTTGCAAAGTTTACAAAAACTTATTTGAGACAGAAAAAATCCTTTTTTTATTGGGCATGTTCGGGCTCATACTGGCCTTCCAGGTCCTTTAAGTTTACACAATGATTTAACAGACATGGCCACCAGAGACCCACACATCTTTAATACGCTTGAAAATGCAAAAACTTTTCATTCCAAATTTTACATAAATGCTTCCACTCTACGCACACTCTATAAAATTACTAAGGCAACAGCTTGGGACATAGTCAAGTCTTGTGTTAAATGTGTTACATTTATTCCTAACCTCTCATTAGGAGTAAATCAAAAAGGGCTTCATCCCAATCATATTTGGCTAATGGATGTAACTCATTATTCAGAATTTGGAAAACTACAATTCATTCATGTGTCTATTGATACCTTTTTAGGATTTATTATGGCCTCTGGGCTTACTGGAGAAAAAAACCAAAGATGTAATAACACAGTGTTTACACTCTTTCTCCATCCTAGGAGTTCCCAAACAAATTAAAACAGATAATGATCCTGGATATATGTCCCAGGCCTTTAAACAATTTTTGTTCCACCTTTGATATTCAACATGTCACAGGAATTCCCTATAATCCTACTGGACAAAGCATTGTTGAGCGTGCCCATTTAATGCTTAAAAACATGCTTTATAAACAAAAAGGGAGAATAGGGGCATCACACAGATCCCCAAAAGACAAATTGTCTCTTGTCTTGTTCATTTTAAATTTGTTAAATCTTGATCCTGAGGGTGGATTGGCTGCTGATCAGGACAATGAATAGGCCCAGATCCGGTATTAATCTGGACCCGAGGGTCTGTTTGTGTTTTCCCATGGGATGCACAGTCCCTGATTTGGGTGCCGGAGAGATTGGTCAAGGCCTCAAGAGAGATCCAAAAACAGGAAGAAGATGAGGAGACTTCTCCCACTGATGGTGCTGGCGAATTCTCACCAAATTAATGGAGGAGAACCATGTGAACTATGGGGGATAGTATATGTGGCCCTATCCTCTACCACTTACCAACTCCTCTATTCTATATCCTCCTATTTTTACAACATTTGGCCACATTTCTGCAGTCTGCTGTTCTACAGAGGAAAGAATGGTTTAAGTTTTGTTCAGGGGAGGTCTCTTGTGTGTTGTATCTGTCCTGTGCATATACAAAATGCATATACATCCGCACAGCAAAACAGCCATTATTCGCCAAGCTCTCATTGCAATTGATGATGGCCCATCCCCCCAGGTCTGGTTTATTATGCTGGACAGGTAGCCAATGATGGGTAAGATTCATAGGGAGCTCATACCAACCTAAGACAGGAAATGAGGGCTAGAGCCTCATTGTCCAATGATGGGTAAGGATGTTGCTCTGCCGTGGACAACCTAAGACAGGCACAGTTCCTTTTATAAACAGAAAGGGGGAGTTGTGGTGGGCGGAACCCAGGGCCCAGGATTATGCCACGTGCATCCAAAGGTGGTGAATGGAAGAGAGCAAACAGCGTTCTGAATATGCATGGAGAAAGGCAGAAAGCATTTACAATTGGATGTATGCTAATCAGTTCAGCTGCCTAGCACGTGGACAGATATAATTTGTATGTATGCTCCAGAGAGTGACTGCTTGACCTTTAAAAGGAGTGGATGGACATATCTGGTTACAATTGCTTATGCATGAGATTGCTTATATATTTAGGGTGTTATTTGAATTAAAAGGAAGCTGCTTCATGAACTTCTAAAGAGTACGTGTCTTCTGTCCCACTGGTCAGGCTGAAAGTGCAAGAAGCAGCTTTCCATAAGCGGAGCCACTTGGAGCCGCTGGGCAAAGAATCTGCGGTCTTTCGTAAGAGTGGTGCTAGCCCCTTCAAGTAGCCCGTCAGCAAACAACAGCGGTTTTCAACAATAAGCCAATAGAGGAAATCTACAATATCACAGAGTCCCACTGATATCTAACCAATATGAGAAAACAAGGGAAGAAAATATCCCAAAAAAAACCTAGATAATATATCAATAAATGCCTCGTCCAGCGAGTACAATGAAGACTCGGCTCTCAAATGAAGTTTTAAGGTCTTTATTTTTATGGGAGAGCTTCTGAGCCGAGTGCCTGATTCTTCCTCCTCCTCCACCGCTGCTGTCTTCTTTTTCTTCTCTTGCCGCGCAGCTCTCTCTCTCCTTCTTCTCTTGTCGTGCAGTTTTCTCTCTCCTTTTCTCTCGTGCAGCTGTCACTTCTCTCTTCTTCCTCTCTCATCGTGCCGCGGCCGCCTCTCCTCTTTTCTCGTCCCGTAGCTGCTGCCTGCCCTCCTTGCCTTGCTTGCTCTGCCTTGCTTGCTCTGCCTTGCTTGCTCTCCCCACCATGCAAAGTACGCAGCTTCATGGGATATATCAGCCAATCACCTTAATGGGTCAGGCGTTTGGCTCGTGGAGACTAAATGGTGGGTAATGAGGACATGTACTGATCACGAGCTAAGCACGGACGCGGAGGAGATCAGTCAGCCAATAGAAAGCACTTGCAACTGGGCTTCTCAGCACCATAGGGCGAGGCCAGCCACCACTGCGGGCCCTACAGGGCAGCGGCCTCCAACAAATAAAACCCAATGAGAGCACAGCAAGAGAAATGTCAGAAAGGAAGTTCAGAATATACATAATTAAAATAATCAGGGAAGCAAACGAGGAGATGAAAGAGCAAATGCAGGCATTGAAGGAGGAGATGAAAGTTAAAATGCAGGCACTAAATGATTGCACCAATCAACAGTTAAAAGAGCAAATATGGGAAGCAAGAGATCATTCCTATAAAGAGTTAGAGATCCTGAAAAAAAAAAAAAACAGAAATCCTTGAAATGAAGGAAACAATAAACCAAGTTAAAAACTCAATAGAAAGCATAACCAATAGGATAGAACACCTGGAAGACAGAACATCAGACATTGAAGAAAAAATATTTAATATTGAAAACAAAGTTGACCAAACAGACAAGATGGTAAGAAATCCTGAACAGAATCTACAAGAATTATGGGATATCATGAAAAGGCCAAATTTAAGAATGATTGGGATTGAGGAAGGTTTATGGAAACAAACAAAAGGAATGAGCAATCTATTCAATAAAATAATATCAGAAAATTTCCCAATCTGAAGAATGAAATGGAAAACCAAGTACAAGAGGCTTATAGGACTCCAAATATACAAAATTACAACAGACCCACATCAAGGCACATTATTATGAAAATACCTAATATACAAAATAAAGACAGAATTTTAAAGGCCATGAGAGAAAGGAATCAAATTACATTCAGGGGGAAACCAATAAGAATAGCAGCAGATTTTTCAATCCAGACCCTAAAAGCTAGAAGAGCCTGAAACAACATTTACCAAACCCTGAAAGAAAACGGATGCCAAACAAGAATTTTATACCCAGCAAAACTTACATTCAGATTTAATGATAAAATAAGATCCTTCCATGATAAACAAAAGCTAAAGGAGTTTACAAAAAGAAAGCCAGCACTACAGAACATTCTCAGCAAAATATTCCATGAGGAAGAGATGAAAACCAATGATGCAAATCAGCAATAGGAGGAACTAGCCTAAAGTAATAGAGAAATAAAGGAGAAACCAAATCATGTCAAAAAACAAAAATGAGTCAAATGACTGGGAATACAAATCATATCACAATAATAAACATGAATGTTAATGGCCTGAACTCATCAATCAAAAGACATAGACTGGCAGATTGGATTAAAAAGAAAAATCCAACAATATGCTGCCTGCAAGAGACTCATCTCATAGAAAGAGATACCCATTACTAAAGGTGAAAGGATGGTAAAAAACATACCATGCACATGGACACAGCAAAAAAGCTGGAGTATCCATCCTCATTTCAGATAATGTGGACTTCAAGCCAAAACAAGTCAGAAGTGATAAAGAAGGACATTACATACTGCTTAAGAGAAGCATAAATCAGCAAGACATAACAATCATAAATATCTATGCCCCGAACATTGGCTCATCCAGGTACATCAAACAAATCCTTCTCAATTCCAGAAATCAAATAGACCACAACATGATAATACTAGGCGATTTTAACACAACTCTCTCACCGCTGGATAGATCTTCCAAACAAAAATTGAATAAAGAAACCATAGATCTCAATAACACAATCAACAATTTACACTTAACTGACTTATATAGAATATACCATCCAACAAAGAATGAATACACTTTCTTCTCAGCAGCACGTGGATCCTTCTCTAAAATAGACCATGTTATATGCCACAAAGCTACTGTTAGCAAATACAAGAAGATAGAGTACTACCTTGTACTCTATCAGATCATAATGGATAGAAATTAGAAATAAATGACAGAATAAAAAATAGAAACTTCTCCAATACCTGGAGATTAAATAATACACTATTATATAATGAATGGATAACAGAAGACATCAGGAGGGAAATAAAAAAAAATTCTTAAAAGTAAACAAGAAAAAAGACACAACATATCAAAATCTCTGGGACACTATGAAAGCACTACTTAGAGGAAGATTTATTTCATGGGGCATATTAAACAAAAGAAGTAGAAATCAACAAATAAATGACTTAATACTACAGCTCAAAGCCCTAGAAAAAGAACAGCAGACTAACACCAAAAGTAGTAGAAGACAGGAAATAGTTAAAATCAGAGCCGAAATCAACAAAATTGAAACAAAAGAAACAATCGGAAAAATTAACAAAATAAATAGTTGGTTCCTTGAAAGAATAAATAAAATTGATAAACCCTTTGCCACACTAACAAAGAGAAAGAGGGAGAAAATTCAAATTACTAAATTCAGAATTAACAAGGAAATATCACAGCAGACAAGAGTGAAACACAAAATATAGTTAGAAGCTATTTTGAAAATCTATACTCCAAAGAAACAGAAAACCTCGAAGACATCAACAAGTTTCTAGAGACATATGAATTACCTAAACTGAACGAAGAGGACGTACACAACTGAAGTAAATCAATTTCAAGCAATGAAATAGAAGAGGTCATCAAAAGCCTAAAAACAAAGAAAAGTCCGGGACCATCTGTGTTGTCAGCCAAGATCTACAAGACCTTTAACGAAGAGCTCATTCCAATACTTCTCAATGTATTCCATGAAATAGAAGAGGAGGGAACCCTCCCAAACTCATTGTTTGAAGCCAATATCACCCTGATTCCTAAACCAGACAGAGACACATCGAGGAAAGAAAATTTCAGACCAATATCCTTAATGAACATTGACGCAAAAATTCTCAACAAAATTTTAGCAAATCACATACAAAAATATATTAAAAAGATAGTGCACCACGATCAAGTGGGTTTTATCCCAGGGATGAAAGGTTGGTTCAACATCCAGAAATCAATAAATGCCATTCACCATATCAACAGACTAAAAGTTAAAAATCACAGGATTATTTCAATAGATGCATCAAAAGCATTCAATAAAATACAGCATCCCTTCATGCTCAAAACACTAGAAAAAAATAGGGATGGTGGGAACATTCCTTAACATTGTAAAGGCCATCTACACTAAGCCCATGGCCAATATCATTCTAAATGGTGAAAAACTGAAAGCATTCCCCCTAAAAACTGGAACAAGGCAGGGATGCCCTCTTTCACCACTTCTATTCAACATCATTCTTGAGACTCTAGCAAGAGCAATTAGAAAAACAAAAGAAATTAAAGGGATATGAATTGGAAAAGAAGAACTCAAACTATCCCTGTTCGCTGATGACATGATTATATATTTAGAGGAACCTGGAAATTCCACCAGAAAACTCTGAGAACTCATATGTGAATTCAGTAATGTAGCAGGTTACAAGATTATTGCTCATAAATTAATGCATTTTTATACATAAGTGATGAATCTTCAGAAATAGAAATTAGGAAAACTACCCCATTCACAAGAGCATCAAAAACAATAAAATACTTGGGAATCAATCTCACAAAAGAGGTGAAACATCTCTCCAATGAGAACTACAGAGCACTAAAGAAAGAAATTAAAGAAATCCTTAGAAGATGGAAAGATCTTCCATGTTATTGGATAGGCAGAATTAATATTGTCAAAATGGCCATACTACCCAAAGTGCTATACAGATTCAATGCAAATCCAGTTAAAATCCCAATGATGTACCTTACAGAAATAGAGCAAGCAATTATGAAATTCGTCTAGAAGAATAAAAAACCCACAATAGCTAAAGCAATCCTCAGTAGAAAGAACAAAACGGGGTATCGCAATACCAGATCTTCAACTCTATTACAAAGCAATAGTAACAAAAACGGGATGGTATTGGTACCAAAATAGACAGGTAGATCAGTGGTGCATAATGAGGACATGGACACAAACCCAGATAAATACAACTTTCTCATACTAGACAAAGGTGCCAAAAATATACAGTGGAGAAAAGATAGCCTCTTCAACAAATGGTTCTGGGAAAACTGGAAAAACATATGCAACAGAATGAAATTAAAACCTTAGCTCTCACCCTGCACAAAACTCAACTCAAAATGGATCAAGGACCACAGAATCAGACCAAAGACCCTGAAAATTATCGAAGAAAATGTAGGTCCAAACCTTCAATTTGTTGGCTTAGGATCAGACTTCCTTAACAGGACTCCCATAGCACAAGAAATAAAAGCAAGAATCAGCAACTGGGATAGATTCAAACTAAAAAGCCTTCTCTCAGCAAAGGAAACTATCAGTAATGTGAAGAGAAAGCCTACAGAGTGGGAGAATATCTTTGCCACTCATACTTCAGATAGAGCACTAATTTCCAGAATCTATAAAGAACTCAAAAAACTCTACACCAAGAATACAAATAATCCAATCAACAAATGGGCTAAGGAAATGAACAGGTACTTCACAGAAGAAGATGTACAAGCAATCAACAGATATATAAAAAAAAGTTCAGCATTTCTAGTAATAAGAGAAATGCAAATCAAAACTACCCTAAGATTTCATCTCACACCAATTAGGATGGCGATTATCAAGAACACAAGCAACAATAGGTGTTGGCGAGGATGCGGGGAAAAGTTACACTCATACATTGCTGGTGGGGTTGCAAATTAGTGCAGCCACTCTGGAAAGCAGTATGGAGATTCCTCAGAAAGCTTGGAATGGAACCACCATTTGACCCAGCTATCCCACTCCTTGGCCTATACCTAAAGGTTTTAAAATCAGCATACTACAGAGATACAGCCACATCAATGTTCATAGCTGCTCAATTCACCATAGCCAGATTGTGGAACCAACCTAGATGCCCTTCAGTTGGTGAATGGTTAAAGAAACTGTGGCATATATATACAATGGAATATTATTCTGCCATGAAGAATGATAAAATTATGGCATTTGCAGGAAAATGGATGAAATTGGAGAATATCATGCTAAGTGAGATAAGCCAATCTTAAAAATGTAACAGACGAATGATCTTGCTGATAAGCAGATGAGGACTTATAATGGGGGGTAGGAGGGGTTAGCATTAGGGTTAGGGTTAGCTTTAGGGTTAGGGATAAGGAGGGTCATAAGAATGGAGGACGAAAGGAATGTATAGAGGGAAAAGGGTTGTGGGAGTGGTTGGGGGAAGGGAAAAATAACAGAATGAATCAAACAACATTGCCCTGTGTGAATTTATGATTTTCATTAAAAAAATTGAGTAATAAATTTCTTTCTTAAGAACTTAAAAAAAAGATCTGCTTAGTAATGTAAATGATAAGGAAAGAATGGATGGATAGAAACCAAAATATAGCTGGCATGATTATTCTGAAATTTATAAGCCATTTCAATATCAAAAAGCATGGTAAATGGATAGGAACAGACAATAATAAAAACCCTAATCATTAAGAATTCATAATAGGGTTACATGTAGACTGCAAGACACAACTGTTTTTAAATGACAGCTTTGAGAAGTGCATTGTGTGGGTTGGAATGGATCTCATTCATAAAGCACTTTCTTATTATGCTGGAGACCCTGGGTTTGGTAATTCCCCCAAAAAGCTATCACATGGTATTAAATCATTTTTTTCCTCCTAATCAGGACAAACATAATTCAGAATTCATCTAAGTACAAATCTTTTATAAAAATTGATAGCCAAGAAAACTTTTGGCCAGAAAATCCAGTGACAAAATGTAATTTAAAATATTTTAAGCAGTGATGTGCAAAACTATGATGATCACGCACATGTACCAAAATCGAGTTGGATACACTTTGTCAATGTACTCAGAGTGTATACAGGATAAAATAATTATTCACTTTAGAATATCTAATTAAAACAACTTTTATGAATAAAATATCCTGTGATATAATATATGGAAAGGAGATAAATAGCCATAAGAACCACAGAAGTCATCATCAATTGTTCCTCCCTGAGACACAAAGTTTAGCTGGGTACCATGTCCTGTCTATCTTCTCTCAGCATTACCTCTAGGGTCTGTGTTCTACTTTCTTTTTCCATATGGTGGCCACCCAGTACCTAATTTGGAATAAATTTCTAATTCATCTACATTTCTCTTGTCTCACTCTCTCCCTATAGTTCATTGTCTCTACTGTTCCTGAAGCTACTATTTGAAAAAAAATATGTGATCATGTCAGCCCTTGTTTAAATAAACACTTTTTATTACGTAGGAGGTTCAGACTCCTTGAATGGATAGCTCTTGCTTTTTATATTCTGGTTCATTCTATTCCTTCAAATCCTTTTTTTTAAATAAATTATTACATATCGACCCATTTTATCTGTTACAATTTTCCTAACATAACATACACATTCCTATCTCTGAGTTTATTGCATGAAATTTCCTCTGCTTAGAATGCTCTTCATTCATAGACTCATTTTCAAATTGACAAATTCTTACCCATCTTTCAAGGACCATCTCAAGTGCTTCCTTCTCTGAAGACTTATGATTTGCAGACCTCTTACTTTTTGCCCATTTTATTTATTACAACACTTTATATGTATCCCTAGTAGAGGACTCTAGTCATCCAAAAGACATAGTATGCAATGATGTCAAAGATCATAGTGCACCAGGAAATGCTGTGCTTTCAATAACAAGTGTTAGGACAATTATTACATTCTGGAAGATGTTTGCAAAACATAAAGCTGACAAAGTTTCTTTATGTGGAATGTAAGGACTCCCTATAAATCAATGAGAAAAAGTTACAAAAACTGGTAGGAAATAGACAATAGACTTGGGCAATTAATCTAACTGGCAAAGTGAAAGTAGATAATAAAGGCTGGCAAACTAAAACCTAAAAACATGCATGTTCTACAATAAGAAAGTTAGATAAAATAGACAAATAATCAAATTACTAAATCTGCTTCCACTTCTGGGCATTGCCATGATGGAACCAATGCTTCCTCCAATAAAACTGTGGGGTCTCTGCAATGGGCATTTCTTGAAAGACCCTGTGTACTGGTGGAGGAAGAAATGAGTGCTGTGAGATTGTGGAGGCCTGTCAGTTTTCACCATGGGCTCTGTAGTTCACAGTATTTGAAAATTGTTCCATCACCTGCACAAGATTCAGGATCACATGGGAAGGATTGAGAAAGCAAAGCAGAAAACTAAAGTTGTAACAGACGTCACTACATATAAACTCATGTCTAGGACTATTCATGCAAACCAGTAGAGTTAAAATAATCTCTATGAAAAATACACATAAAAATATTAAAAATATTTTAATTTAGCTAATATCTATCACTCTCTCATATAATAAAATTTAGATCATCACAAAATTAATATAATGATTTTATTCATTTGATAACTTTAACTATCTCAAGATTGTTTACATCCATTCCTTCATGAATTCACTACCTAGCCTGTACCATATGATTAAGCATCCAATAGAATATAAAAGATATAATCCTTGCCTAAATGAACTTATATTTCTATTGAGAGACATCCAGAAAATTGTGTCAATTAGTGAATTAAACAAAAGTACTTAAGTATCATTTATAGAGAATATGAAATTATTATCCCAAATTTAATATTTTAATATAAAGAATCTTTAAATAATCATGGGTCTATTACCAAGCAGAAACATTCCTAAAACATAATATTTCAAAGTTATTTAGGCGAGGTGCAGTGGTCCATCCCTATAATCCCAGTGATTCAAGAGGTGGAGGCAAAAGGATTGCAAGTTCAAAGCCAATCACAGCAACCTAATCAGTCTCTAAGTAACTCAGCAAGACCCTCCCTTAAAATAAAATATAAAAAAGGCTGAGGATGTGTGTCAGTGTATAAGTGCCCCTGGGTTCAATCCCTGGTACCAAAAATAAGATATTTAGTTATAAATGGCAAATAATATTAACAAGACTTTGTAAAACTGTTTCAAAGTTTTTGAGTATAACCCTAGAAACAGAATTGCTGCTTCATACATTAATTTTATATTTAGATATTAGGGGAAATGATATGAATTAATTTTTGAAAATTTTTTGAAAATTAAATATTTAAAAATCTTATGGGCTCCAAATTCTCTATTCTTGCAGGTGCTTTAGAAAAAATTATACATTTCTCTTTAGTTAAAATAATTTTATGCTAACAGCAACAAACAAACTACATAAGAATGTGATGGAAGCAATTATCAGGCATTTATCAAAAATATGCAGAATTTCTCTCAAAGTTATTAATGAAAACATGGGAATATGCAATATCAGATTGTGGTAGTCCTTGCTACCTGCAGTCTCTTCAATGTCTATTATGATGCCCTCAAGTATTTTATCAAGTAAGTTTGATGAAGAAGATATTCAACAGTTTCTATTTTTTCTTCTTTACTACCTGTCAAAGTTACTATTGTAAAAAGGAATGTTATTAAAGGAAACAATATATACTACTTGAAAACAATTTGATATTGTAAGCATTTCACCAGGTTATAAACTAAGCTTTAATAAATAATATTAAAATATTTCAGAAAATTTGCAGTCTAAAATAGTAGCCAGTTCTCAAAAGAGTAGGTTCATTTTCTTTGATTTATAACATTTTTTAAAAAGAGGTATGTCTTGTAGTCAAATACTCATTACGAATATGTCCTGTGGTTTAGGTTGTGGCTCAGTGGTAGACCACTTGCCTTCCATGTGTGAGGCACTGGGTTCAATTCTCAGAACTACACATAAATTAATGTATAAAATAATGGTTGATCAGTAACTGATATTTTAAAAAGAATATGTCCTAGCCAAATGTTGTGGTACATGTTTACAATCCCAGAGGCTTGGAGGCTGGGTCAGAAGGATTGTAAACTCAAAGCTTGCCTCAGTTACTTAGTCAGGTCCTGAGAAACTTAGCGAGACGCTTTCTCAAAATAAAAATAAGTAAAAAGGACTGGGGATGTTGCTCAGTGTTTAAATACCCTTAGCCTCAATCTCTAGTACCAAAAAAAAAAAAAAAAAAAAAAAAAGAAAAGAAAAGAAAAGAAAAAGAAATAGTGTCCTAGTCCAGTAAAGTGACTCATGCTACCTGGTCAATTGAAGTAGGAGAATCACCAAACCAAAAGCCAGCATTTTACCAAGACTGTTTCAAAATGAAAACTAAAAAGAACTAGGTATATAGCCCAATGGCAGAGTAGACCTTGGTTCAATTCCCGGTACCACCCCTCCCTTCACAGAAAAACATAACCCATAAACCACCCATGAAGATGCATAGGGAACATATTTTATTTCTAAATATCACTGGCAAACATAATGGCAAGGCTCTTCTATCTGAAAAGTGAACACACTGAGCTGGTCATGCTAACAAGGATCAGTAGTTCAAAAGTAGCCTTAGCTATGTAGCAAGGTCCTAACAGTAAAGCAAGAAAATAAGCAAATTACTAAGGCCCCATCTCAAAGTGTTAAAAAGTTTAGAGATGTGATTCAGTGGTGAAACACAACTGGGATCAATCACTGGTATCAAAAACAAATAAAAAATGGCCCTGAACACACTGGAATTAAGTAATATCAAGACTTCAATGGAATTCTGACAGAAAATTAGAATTTTCTTTCAGGTATCTAGCAGATATTATCTTTCAAAAAAATAGAAGATTATGAAGTAAATTTTGGGATTTGATACAAAGGCAACACTTCCCCTCCTCTATGTAACTATACCCAAATAATTATTTTAAGTTACTACTAGACCATCTCTCCTGTCCCAAAAAGACTACAAAACAGCAGCTCCCAAAGAAGTCTCAGCAGAAGCAAAGAGGTCTGGGAAAATAGACACACTGCTATAGACATTGAAGAAAAGATAATTAGGCTGTAAAGTATTCATTCTGCCAAAAGATGGGTATTCTTAGGTGAATATACAGAATGAAAGGGCAATAACTACTTCCTGCATTTGTAGTGTATGATGAGCCTGAATATATGTTGCAGACATTGAGCGTTGACCATAAACAATGGCGAGTTATATAGTGTCTCTTCTCCAAAGTTTTTTTTCCAGCATGAACAACCTCCAGCTTTTCTTGCCCCCAAAACGTCCTTACTCTCCCCTTTTGAATATTCAGCTTGGAAGCTTTGCCCCATTCCACATTCAGCATGGTCTTTGTTCAAACCTGGTGTTATGCCCTGTGTATCTGTGCTCACCATGCCATCACCAGGCTGTTATTTCATTCTTTGGCTTGTAGTCTGCTCCATCTCAAGGATGGTTAGAGGACTCCTAGCAATATCCCACAGACCCTTGTGACAGAGAGGCATTTGTCTGGTCAAGAAGACAAACCATTGTGTGAATACAGATTGACCAGACTTTTCTGCATCTTGAGGAGATTTGATGTGCCCCTGGAGAAATCCCAGTAGGTAAGTATCTGGGTACAGTATACTCTTAATGCAGCAGCCAAGGAGGAGGGGCCTCATAGTTGGAGTAAGCACAAAATTCTCCTTGCTTGTTAGGTTCCTCCTGACCTCCGTCCAACATGCTAAGAGAATGATTCCCTGCTCTCTTTGTGAGCAACTAGAGGAGCCCCACATGTTCACGTGGAACACGGACATCCCACATAACAGCTGTCTCCTTTCCAAACTTTGTAGGTTAGGAAGGGAAACCTGACAGATGGAATGTGATGTGTCCCAATTCAATGATCATTTAAGCCAGGGCACTGCTCTTCATGCTGTACTGGGCTGAGCACTCACTACCCATTACTCTGTGTGACTGCTAGGCCTCTAGGCTAGTTTCCTGCCTCTGAAGAAGACCCAGGTTTTCCCAGTCCTGGAGGAGTGTGGTAAGAGAGCAAATCCACTGGTGCTGATGCTAAGCTTGTTGAGATACATCTTCTCAGGCACCCCTGGGTCCCAGCTTGTTACACTGGAACTTGTGAGGGCTTATGGACTACAGCAGGAGCCAGGTGAGCGGGCTCACAGAATAAATGGTGCGGGCCATTGAAACGGCGCCACCTAGCAGGCTCAAGTGAAAGGGTGAGCAGTCAGGCTTCAATGGGAACGCTTGACTAGACTGGATATGGAGAGATTTATCGCCCACGGGGCTGCATAGTGCTTACAGCCTGGTTTCTACCTCACCAGGCAACAAGAGTGGTATTACTTCTTTAAAAACGCAGGACCTTCGCAGCCGTTTCCTTTGTCTATCCTCTTACCCTCACAGCTGAGCCAGTGCTTGTCTTGAATGTTGGCTTGAGCAGCTAGGAGAAGAATGGTCCCTGGATGTCATGAGAACGTGATGCCACTGTGTTCCCAGGCCGCTGCTCTGTGACCTCAGGTGGAATCTTTGTTGCAGGCCATGTCACGTGTGTCACTCCTCAAAGTTCATATTGCCCAAGGCTTCACAAACCCTCTGGGGAGTGCAACAATGTGCCTTCTCCTACTGGAGCCTAGAAACCCCGTGCCATGCACAACCTAGCTGCCCAATGCCCGCTTCCTCCCCTTTGATTAGAGGAGATCTCCCATGAATGGTTCTCATGTCACAGGAGAACTGGTAAGCAATTGATGCATTTTACTGAGTGGAATTGAATGCACCTGAATGAATGAAGGAAAAAGGATCTGACTTTCTGCCACTTATCTCTCTGCAATGAATCTTTGGTCAACAAAGATTCTTTAAAAATGCAGGACCTTGGCAGCTGCTCCCTTCGTCTATCCTCTTACCCTCACAGCTGAGCCAGTGCTTGTCTTGAATGTTGGCTTGAAGGGGCTAGGTGCAGCATGGTCTCTGATTGTCATGGGAACTGATACGCCACTGTGTTCTCAGGCCACTCCTCTGTGATCTCAGGTGGAATCTCTGGTTCAGGCCATGTCATATAAACCACTCATCAAAGTTCATAATGCCCAAGACTTCATAACCCTCTGGGGAGTGCAAATATGTGCCTTCTCCTACCAGAGCCTAGAAGCCCCACACCCTTCACAACCTAGATGCCCAATGCCTGCTCCCTCCCCTTTGATTAGAGGAGATCTACCATGAATGGTTCCATGTCACAGGAGAACTGGTAAGTAATTGATGCATTTCTCTGAGTGGAATTGAATGCACCTGAATGAATGAAGTAAAAATGATCTGACTTTCTGCCACTTATCTCTCTGTAATGAATCTTGAGAGGAATAACTGAAATCATAATGAGCAGAAGATATAAATTGGACGAGGAATGTTTTCTTTTTGACACCACGTTTCGCTTCTGGGACCCCAGACCACATGAGGCATCACCACTCGCATTTGCCTGTTTACATCCCCAACAGCATCTGGCTAAATTACTGAAGCACACTCTCACTGATGGAAAAAGGCATAACACAGGAGGAACCACTTCCTCTTCCTCACCCTTTCCTGATAGGATGGGTAAGATCCATCTCCTGAACTGGCTTGTCCATTATCCACACCTCTCTGCTGTTTAGAATTTTTCAAAAAAAAAAATTGACAAAAGGAAAATTAAGAAAAAAATAGGATCGAGGAAAGTGTCAGTAGATTGGGAATATAATGGCTAGGTATGCATGTGTAAATGATCCCCCAAATCTACATTCATAGTCACCAATTGAGCACATTCTCAATCCCAAATAGTCCTGCCTCTGCCCCTTCTCCTGGCATCCTTGGATCCTTAATAAAAATTTTCTGCTCTGGCATCAGCTACATCCATTTCCCTCCTTAATTGAAGAGGGAAAATATCTTTCCCTCTGGACACACTGCTATTCTAGGGTATTGACATACAAAAAAGTTCCTTACTGGATTTTTGTGAACAAGAGAATTAAGAATTCCTTAGGCATTGTTTGGCTTGGTCATGATTGCTTGCCTGAATACATTTGCACAAAGTAGGAGCATAAGTGATCAAGTGTTGTAACTCAGAGGCCGGTCCTGTGCTGGTGATATAGCCCATCATGTAGAGTGCCTGCCTCTCAAACACCAGACCCGGGTTCTATTTCCCAACCTTGGTAGATTGCAGAAGTTCCAAACAAACAACAGAAATCAATTCAGAATCCTCTCCTGTCTTTCTTTTCTCTCCTCCACTCCTCACAAAGTGAATCAACAATGGAAAACAGCACCCATTTCGCATGCAACCCATTTCCAGTGCCACCCTTCAGGTTGCAAATCTGCTTCAAGGGAGCCATCACGCCCACTCACCTGCATTTCTTCAGATTACTACTTCCATGACCTCACTCCATGCTCCTTAGGATAGAGATTAAATGTCTCTCATGAGGATTCTTATGCGAGTCATTCTTCATAACCTTCTTTGACTGCATATTGTTCACCAGGTTTTGGTAGCAGGAAATTCAAAACGACATCAACATTTGTACCTGAAACTATCCAGGCATCTTGGAAACACTCCCATTTTCTCTGCCAATGAAGGGGACTTCCACACCTGAGCACTTTCCACGTGAACCTCAATGTCAACTGGAAAACCAAGAGGTGAACACAAAAGGCCACTGCACTTGTTCCTGGACTTTCTCTGACAGTCGGCTTTCTGGGGCTTGCATGTGGCATTGTGATGGACAAAGATAGGATTTGGGGCTGAATCGAAGTTAGCCTCTATAGAGAGCATTCAGGAGGGTCACAGGGGCTTCACAATCCACTCAACCAATATTGTTGGAGCTCCAGTTTCAAGAGAAATGGGGCACTTTTTTAGACACTTGTTAAAATGGATGGACCCCCTCAAGAGATGCAGTGTAGAATTGGGTGAAGCATAACAACAACTGGGGTTGCGAGTTGCTCTCATGTTCACCGGGGATCTGGGAATTAATGCATTGTACGTTGGATGGTAAGGAATGACACAAGAACCATTGCATGCTAGAACTCACACCAGAAGAAGAAAATAAGATACATTAGGCATATGGCACTTGGCGGTGGATAGAAACATGTCAAGAAAGAAAATGGATTTTACAATTTGCAAATGCTTGAGGAATGCTTTTCCTTTTCAGTAATTGAATTATAATGTTGGCTATTATGGAACCACTTCGGTTTTGATATTCAGGTTTTGCTGAAGTAGGGTTCTCAAACTTGAATATTCATAGAACTATTGGGGATTAAATTTCTGAGATTGTGGTGCACTCTTCATTTGGAGAACCGGGATTAGAGTTGCATATCCCAGGATCAATTGGTTTAAATTGTAGATCATGGGGTAGGTGCTGTGATGTTAGGAAAGTCTTTGCTTATGGATCTTGTGCCACAAAAAATAGGAATCAGAATACGTATATGTGACTGTCCCTTGGGAGCTACAGAAAAGAGACAGGAATTTGCAAGGGCATTGATGTACTTTCAAAAGAAATTAGGGCTGGTGTTCATGGTAGCATACAGAATGAAAGAGCAAAAACTATTTCCTGCATTTGTAGTGTATGATGAGTCTGAATATATGTTGCAGAGTGTGTGGGATGACCATGAACAATGGCGAGTTTCGTAGTGTCTCTTCTCCAAAGTTTTCTGCCAGCATGAACAACCTCCAGCTTTTCTTGCCCCCAAAACGTCCTTACTCTCCCCTTTTGAATATTCAGGTTGGAAGTTTTGCCCCATTCCATGTTCATTATGGTCTTTTTTCAAACCTGGTGTTATGCCCTGTGAAACTGTGCTCCTCATTCCATAACCAGGCTGTTATTTCATTCGCAGGCTTGTAGTTTGCTCCCTCCGGGGGATGGTTAGAGGAATCCTGGCAATATCTCACAGGCCCTTGCGACAGAGGGGCATTTGTCTGGTCAAAAAGATGAACCATTGTGTGAATACAGATTGGTCAGACTTTTCTGCATCTTGAGGAGATTTGATGTGTCCCTGAAGAAATCCCAGCAGTTAAGTGTCTGGGTACAGCCTAGTCTTAATGCAGCAGCCAAGTAGGAGGGGCCTCGCACTTGGGAGCGAGCACACAACTCTCCTTGCTTGTTAGGTTCATCCTGTCCTCTGTCCAACATGCTGAGTAAAGATTCCCTCCTGTCTTTGTGAGCCACCAGAGGAGCCACACACATTCACATGGAACATGGACATTCCACGTAACTGCTGTTTCCTTTCCAGACTTCGTAGTTTAGGAGGGGAAACCGGACAGATGGAATGTGATGTGTTCCAATTCAATGATCACTTAAGCCAGGGTGCTGCTGTTCATGCTGTACTGAACTGTACACTCACCACTCATTACTCTGTGTCACTGCCAAGCCTCTAGGCTAGTTTCCTGCCTCTGAAGAAGACCCAGGTTTTCCCAGTTCTGGAGGAATGTGATCAGAGAGCAAATCCACTGGTGCCAGTGCAAATCTTGTTGAGCTATGTCCTCTCAGGCACCCCTGGGTCCCAGCTGTTACACTGGA
>NW_027632614.1:1852086-1951984 GCF_902686455.1 Sciurus vulgaris
AATATTCCTTTGCTCCTAAGGTATACCAGAAGACACCCTGGCCTGGAACTAATTGTTGTAGGTTGAAATCATATTCGTTGTCATTTTCCAAATTAAACCTTCTTATTATTTGTTATTTCCAAAATTAAACCTTCTTGCAAAAACATTCATTTCTATCCTCCACACCTTTGCCATCTTTAAAGATAGCATTCTAATAAAATTAAGTATGCTTTTCTACCTGGCTAGCTACTTCACCAAAAGCTAGTGACCATCATTAATACTGAAGTTTATAAGTTAAGGAAAACCACCATGGTTAATGGGGAATGCTGACAATTTGTATTGGCTCTATTTGAAATACATGTATTATGTGGAGACTTAGCAGTCCCGCATTAGAATAAATTTGTATGGATGTTTGCTATGGCAATTGCTTGTGCCAGTTGTTGCTGAAAACTACGTTTCTGTATTCACTGGATGGTCACACTTTTGTGTTTGTAGTTTGGATACAATTTTTAAAAATCAATAGTGATAAACTCAGAAAAAAGTACTTTCTTATTAGAAAAATGAGTTCTGAGATTTTATTGCTTATGAAATTTATATTGAAAATATAATCCCATATTGGTGAAACAATTGAGCATAAGAAATCTTAGTGTTCAAGTCTGTTTGAGAAGCATCAGTACAAAATATGAGATGCGTGCAAAAACATGGTTTAGCAAATATAACTGTAGTAATATGCTTAAAGATGTTTGAACTCAACCCAAGATAACTTTTCAAGATGTATTTTGCTCTATCTTTATCTTTAAGATTTTTATACACTAACATGTGAACTAAAAAGTGATATATGTCAAATAGATAAATTAATAAAAGGAAGATCAATAGAGTAGAAGGAAGAGAATAGAGGGAGAGGGAGAAAGAGAGCGGGAGGAAAAGAGAGGGAGAGGGAGAGGGAAAGCTGAAGGGCACTTTATACCAAAATGGAATAAATAAAGTTCCATGCTTGTTTGATTTTGTCCAAATGAATCCATTTACTATGTATGACTGTAATTCTCTAACTAAAAAAAAGAAAGAAAAGGCAATATATGGCAGTTTTTAGTAGAACTCCACAGATAATAAAACATTTCCAGTTTATATCAATGCCACTACATACTTCAAACAAAAAGTCAATTAATTCCTGAAAAAGGTTGTTTTTAATTTAATTTATGAAATCAAAACAATCACTAGAATTTCATTTAGTCAAAATTTAATCTGACATCCTTCTGAATGCTAAGGTAATATTAGGTATCATATTCAATCAACTGAAACAGAACCTGCAACTATCAATGTCTACTCACACAGATGCACCCACACAGAGAGACACCCAACATAGACTGAATAAAACAGAATTATAAAATTTTAGCTCTGTAGCTTTTGGGAAAAAAGTAACAAAAATTACTGCATGATATTATGTTCTTTTGCTCTTTGGAGCCATTATCATTAACGTTTAAAAATGTCTGCCCTTTGAAGAACTATTTATAAATCAACCTAAAGATCTTAATGTGGTATTTAACATTTTGAAAACAACATCCTATATTTTAGTTGAAATTTACTCAGTCAGAAATTTTAGTCAAATAATCAGTTAATAGGCAGCTAAAATATAACCCTTTAAGCTTTTAGCCCATTGAGATACTTCAGAACAAAGCTTGGAATATGAAAGAAGACTAGTGGGATGACTTTTTATTGCATAAATATTCATGATAAAAGACACTGGAAGGGAGGGGGGCAGAAAGTTCCTGCAAACATTTAGGTCTTGAAATATTCTCCTATTCTCCAAGAGCAGGCCCAGATGGCACCGGCTGCAGCTTCCGCCTCAGGTCCCTAAGGAGCGCAGTCGGCGCAGGAAGTCACTGGATCCCCCGTGAAATTGCAGGCAGGCGGGCAGGCGGGGTGAGTTTGAAAACAGAAGAGTGTGAGGGGGCGGGCCCTGGGCAGAGCCGCCTCTCCCCACCAATCCGCGGCAGGCAGCGGGGACAGCAGTGGTCCCAGCGGCAGGTGATGTGGGTCTGTGCTTGGGCTATGGCGGCAGCCGAGTCTCCTTGAAGAGCCTGCATGGGGTGGGTGCTCTTTGTTATCAGTGAGAGCGGCCAGCAGTAAGAGGAGAGGGGCGGTGCAGAGTGGTTGTCCCGGACAGTTTCCCCTGGGCCTTCGAAGGCTCCAGACACCACTCTTCAGTTCTGCCACCCCTCCAACCAAGCTCATTCCCATCGAGGGGCAGCCGCTGCAGCCTACCCACCTGGGGGCTTGGGTACTTGGCTCTCTTTGTTGGGCTGTGGCATGGTGCCCCCTGAACTGGCGGGTCTGGAGCAACCCCAGGGGAGAGACCACGGTGCTGACCCTCTGGGGCCCTGTTCAGCACAGAAGGCTCTTGGCTCAGCTCATGGCGGTGGGCAGCAAAGTTCAGCCTAGGCAACCATGGATGGTGGGCCTTTCAGGACTCCAGCTGCATTAGTCCTGGGCATTGTGTAAGGCAGGGGTCGCTGGGGGATGGTGGGACTGGCCTGCTCCTGGGCCCAGGCACGGTGGTGCATCCTCATTGGCATGAAGTGGGCACAGACAAGGGTGCTGCGTGGGTGGCCTAGGGTGGGCGCAGGCTGGGTGAGCTACAGCTTGTGGGCCTGGACCTTGGGGCACATTGCGAACTGGCAAGCACGAGCTTCTGGGTCCCTGTCTTTCCGTCAGAGTCACCCAGTGGGGACTGTAAGTTGCTAGGTCTGGAGACCTTGAGTGGGTGATGGGGTGTGCCTTTAATCCTCAAAAAATCCAGAAGAGGGAAACTGTGCTAGCTGGAGTGCATCGTGCTGCTGCTTTCTTCCTTAATCAAAGCCACGCAAAAACTTTAAAGCTGCGACCCTGCCCTCCACTCCTTGAAAGAACTTAAGAGATCAGTCCCATTAATCTGATTAAAGGTGGATTGATTAATGTTTGAGTCTCAGCACCGCAGTCTTATTATCTAAGGATGAGTGATATCCCCGGTGGACTTTGAATGTCAAGTGCCAGTCACCAAACCCACCCTTTCAGTTCTCTGCCCTGGGCCCCATCCTCCATGTCCCCCAAGGCCCAGTTCCCCATGCCATGTGGGTGTTTTGTAATCCCTGAAGCAAAACTTTCAGCATCCACAGTTTTGCCACTCTGCTGTTTCTCCCTCTGTTGACTATTGAAAATACAGTAATGATCTCTAAAATAGGGAAGAAGAATGCTGATTTTAAATGATCTTTTTAAAGAGAGGTGCAATCTCTTGTGCAAGAGCTTGCCCACCTAAATCTGAATTTCCCAACTAAACATTTATCAAGCCTGGTACTTGCATCTTTCAAAGAAGACCCTTCTTTTATGGGGTCATTAAAACACAGTAGTGAACTTGTTTTGCTGCTAGCTGCTTTAGAAAAAATATTTGTACTATTCATTACCTCTCTCCTGAAATACTACCAACACTAGGAAACTGTACTCCGGGTTTGATGGAAGTTGCCAGCACTGGCTGTGTCCTCTGTTCGGCGGTATTTAGGTGTGCCAGTGATTTCAATTTGATAACGTTTTAAAGGTATGAACTCCAATTATGGTCAGTTAGCTTGAAAACATCACTTTTAAATTAATGCTTATCTAGTCTTTTCTGAGTATCTCCCTCAGGCTTTCATAAATGCCTTCTTTCATGTTTAACTTCATGGAAACAAATTGCTGTATTTCTGGTTAACTGTTCCATTACTTGTAAAAATTTATTTCACTTATCTGTGCTTTTTGCTTAATGATTTAGTCTGTGACAAAAGAATTGTCATTTTGTAAAATGGAATATTTGGATTGACTCAGTTATTCTTGGATTCACCAGAGCTAAGGGAACTCTTTGCTTATATTTTCCTATATCATTACAAGTTTCATTTAAATATTAAGGCTTAAATATATTTGAGTATAATTTTTTTCCTCATTTGAAATGAGTTTATCATTTCAAGAATGTGTAAATGAATTGTAGAATTCTGAAGGAAGACGTGGTTTCAACTTCGTTAATATATAGAAAATTAATTTGCATGTATTTTTCATGTGAATATTGTGCTCCATGAAGTAGTTTTAAAATGTGTAATAGAAGAAAATACTGAGAATTATATGGATATACAACCAGTTTCCTTCCTGGAAGACATTTTCATGAACCATCTAGAAGGTACCATTTGTGATTATTGTTTAGACTTTCCTTTTAAATTTTTCATGCATACTTTACCAGACTTATAAGGAAAACTTGGATAATTTTAGGATGATTAACACTTGGATCTCATTTCAGTGTGGTTCAACCATTAACAATTTTATTTATTTGATTAAGGTAATTTTATTTTGAGACAACTGTAGATTTATATGTAGTTGTGTTAAAAGTGAGAGACATCTTCTGCCAACTTTATGTAGAGGTGCCCACATCTTGACATTAAAGATGATATAGCTCATATATGACCATTTCTGTCACAAGGACCCCTTGTGTTGACCTCTGATAACCACACTCATATTCTCCTGCTGCCCTCCCCACCACTCCTGGCCACCATTAATCCTTTTCCATTTTTATGAGTTTATCATTTCAAGAATGTGTAAATGAATTGTAGAATTTTGAGAACCTGGGCTTTGGTTTTGAAAAGTAGAAATATTTCAGTTAATTAGTGCAAGTTAGTAAATGTAATTCAGAAGCAGATTCCATATTACTCTTGATTAGAATAATTGTTGTATTTCCTAATATTTTTCTTGGGTATGTGGGAGAGTTCAATGAGATGTAATTAGTATGTTTTTGTCAAATGAAGGTTTGAGATTTAATTACATTTTTTTCAAGTAAGCTCATTAGTATGATTTCCACTGAGATTTAAAAACATAGCAGTTGTCACTATCCCAAGATTTTTTTGTACCGAATATGGAACCCAGGGTCACCTCACTGCTGAACCACATGTAGTTCTTTTTCTTTTCCTTTTTATTTTGAGGCAGGTTCTTACTAAGATGCTTAGGCTGTCCTCAAACTTGCAGTTCACCTACCTAAGCATGTGCCATCATGCTCACTTGCTACCCCCTTTTTAATTAACAGAGATTGCCCCTTCTAAATCTTACTGTTTGAATAGTTGCTGCAACTAAATTTACTTCAGAATTATGAAAACTCACTAACTGTACCCAAGAAAATGTTACACTGTGATGAGACATCTAAATCAAAAGTATGTAGGTAGATTTCTAGAAAAAGATGTAATAAAATACAGAAATAGTTTGAACACTCTATCTTCCTTTCTACTAACACATTTAAAATATGGTAATAAATTGACAAAAGTACAAAGAAGTTCTTACATTTTTCTAAGGATCTCAATTAGAGTTTATCAGCCTTGTTCCCATTTATATTTAATCATATGACACATAGTAACTGTTCAGTTGTGACATCTTCTATGACTGAAACCATACCTGACAGATGATGTGTACAAATAACTGGGGGTCTGTGTCTGCCCTGGGGAAGCTCATAAGCAGGGTACAGATGCCCACATAATCAGCTAACTATATTAATTAGCTAAAACAACTTCTCTTAGCAATGTACACATGACAGAAGTAACAGGTTGTATGTTACCTTCTATAAGGCAAATAAAGGTTACTGATTTGGTGTCCTAGCAAGTTAAAATTGCCCATTTGCAGATTTTTGCCTCTCTCCATGTTTTAAACAGAAATTTACAAGACTATAACCAAAGATGGGTATGGTGTTCAGACAAAATAGAGTTCTCTCTGTCTCTAGATTTCTGACATGGACATAAGACTGTAAGTTTGACTTTAACATCATATGAAAAGCAACAGAGAGACAAGCTGAGAAAGAGAAAATGTGGGTGGGTGAATTGGCCAAAGCCAGCTCACTAAAACTTGGCACAAATTTGTTTACTTCAAGCTTTTTATGACCAAAGACCAAACAGCAAAACTCTGGGTCATTTCATAGTTCTTGTTTTGCTACCCCAACTCTGAAAGTGGTCTGAGTGGAACAGGGTGCCCCATGAATGGAAAATATACTGTGAAAATATTACTTAATTTACATCAGATATGGGGTCCTCTCCATTTGCTCAAGAACTTGACATCACCTAGATTGCCTTTTTTTTTTTTTTTTTTTTTTTTTTTTTTTTTTGCTTAAATATGTGAGAGCTCTTCTATGGGGGATACAGGGAGAAACATTAAGTACCTTGATGCAAACTGTGTGTCATTACCAATGGAACATGATGTACTCAGATTAAACAGACTGTTTTATACACTTCTTCATCCTAAATACATCAAACATTGCCTCCCATGCTCCCATGTTTGAAAAAATATATATAGAAATGATTGAATATTACCAGATTATGAATCTCACAGATGTCTTGGTGTCTTTCCTTGAACTTCCTCTGTGAGGGGGAAAAATACTTAGAACAGTTTGTTGCTAGATATGTTGCACCTGTTTGCTGTGTTGTATGCAATAAGGGGAGGTTCAGACACAAAAGATTGTCCTTTATTTTTTTCATCATAAGCCACATTGAATTATCCCAATATTTTCTGGAAAAAATATAACCACATATTCCATTTGCACCAGTCATTGAAGACTTAGCAGAAAGCTGTGTACTTCAGAGAAGAGAGGAATTTACTTTTCAACAAATTTTTTAAATGCTCCAGCACATAATTTCAATGAAAATGATTAATTAAAATATTGTTATCTGTTTCAGGATTTTTTATGCCATATTTCTAGAAGCATTTTTACATCTAATTTCTATTATCAATTGGTCAGTGTTACGAATCAAGGGAACAATGAAGATAAAATTAATACAAACCAAAGGTAATTATTTTAACTTGTGATTCTCCAAAATAGTTCTAATATACATTTCATGTGGATTTTGTGTTTAATTGCATATTTGTGTTTGTTTAATAGAATAAAAATAAGTATGAAAAATGACAAATATTCAAATCATCCTCATGGACCTATGTAAAAACAGTTTTTTTTTTCATATTTATGAAAATATTTATTTTCCAGAATATAGAATAGACTATCTTCATAATGAATTTTTTCCAGAATAGAAACAGTTTATTCTAGCAGAGCTAGCCAATTGTATATTGATAGAAGCTTAGGCCTTCATAGCACCCATTTCATCTAAGCTCAAATGAATATCCACAGAGCAAAAAGGTCTATTGAAATTAGAACCCAAAGGGCAAATTTTACTGCTTCTGTCATTGGTGTTATTTTCTCCCTCTTCTTATTAATGGCATTCTTGAAAACTGTACACCTTCTGTGTATCTGAATACAATCAGAACTGACACTCATTAGTACACTAGCTCATATTCTAGGCCAATGTCAAGCTTATGATCTTAATATAAGTGAATGTTATCTAAATAGAGGAATTCTCACATATTTCATTCAATAACATGTAGTGCAGACAAAATGACTCATTCCATCATCTGTAGGTCACAGTATTTTTTTTCAAAAGACAAAATCAAACCACTTTTGTAATAAAGGTAACAAAAAATCCATGTAATTAAGTTCTATTTGAGTGAAAGTGCAGTATAGGGCTTTACATAAGTTTGCATATTTTTAATGTAAACTCTCATATTTGGATTTTAATTAACACCATACATGTAATACTTGATTCTAAATGGAATGGAATGAAGATTTTAAAAGGCCCCAAGAATCATATTGTTTTATTTTATCCTTGTCATTTTAATATGTTTGTGTTTTTTCTTTATTCATTTGACTAAGCCAACTTTAGAGGTAAAACCCACAAACAAAGCATATATAGTATAGCTAAAAATATTAAATAGTATAGTCTTCAGGATGTCAGAATTAGTGATTGTGATTACACAAAAAATACTTCAATCATGTATGATGATCTTACAAAATATTTTAGAAGTTTTATATGATGTTTGCACTGTAATAAAACTAATCTGGATAATATGAGTAAAGTATGCTCAACTATGAATAAATGCAATTTATAGTTAACACTGGATAATTTTGGAGTACTACCTTTGTCTTCACATTTTATATCAGGAACATATGTTCACAATCTACCAGCTGTATTTTTGATTTGCTAAGAAATGATAGTATTTTAATCCTAGTTCACCAGCACCTTTATCCCACCCTATTTTATGGGTTACAGGGGATTGAACTTAGGGACAATTTATGACAGAGCCCACAGATTTTCCTTTTCAACATGTAAGTTCTCCCTGGTGGGAATATGTAGTGCCATATCACAAGAGAGAGAATGTGCCAGGTATCTTGAAGAAGTAAATTGGGTTTTGTAATAAATAGATAGACTTCTGTGAAGATGCTGGGAAAGTGGTTGTTCTAGTGTCCCCAGGTGAAGAGATTTACATACATGAGTCAGTGTTGCCTTGGGTTGTTATTCGTTCATTGGAAGGCCTGCTAAAAAATCAGAGCATGTCAATACATAGTTGGGTTAATAATAGGATTTCATGAAGTTGCAATCTTTAAGAAGCATTTTGTGTGGTATGCTATGGTGATTTGAACATATCTTTTAAATGACACTTTACAAAAAACTTTACAAATATGATAGAACTATAGTGGTTGATACTGCAGTAGAAAATATAGAGAAAAGTTATATAATTTATTCCACTTCTTCCTCCTACTGGATCCCAAGATCTAGTGTGCTACGAAAGTATTTAAACACAATTAGCATTACCTATGTTTAAACACAATAATTGTGTTTAAACACAATTAGCATTATTTGTGTGATAATTAATCTGAAGATATACAACAACTAAAATATGAATTTTTGTACTATCAATTACTATTTATGATATCTTTGGTCAATTATTCTATTTCTATGCCAGCAAACATCAGTATCTTTATGCATGCCAATTATTATAGCAGTACAATTTAGAATAACCAAGTTATAGAACCATCAATGTGCCTGACAATAGATAAATGAGTTTTGTGCAGTCACAAGGAAGCATGGAATTTTATTTTTTGCTTGTAAATGACTGGAATTCGAGAATATCATGCTAGGTTAAATAAGCCTGACTCAGAAAGTCAGGGGTTAAATGCTTTCTCTCATATGCTGATGTTGGACAGGAAAAAAATGTTGGTGACTCTTATGAAAATATGAGTGAGATCAATAAAGTAGAGAAAAGGGATAGAAAGGAATAGGGCATGGGGGGCCTTAGGAAGTACTGGGCAATGAAACCTAACAAATTATGCTGTGTTCCCATATGAATATGTGAGATTAATCTTGCTTATATACAACATAGCAAATTTCCTTATAAATAATTTTGCTCAGTGTACTAAACAGAAATATTTCAATTGCAATAAGTGACAGTGTCTTTTAGAGGTCTTGAAATGATGACAAAAGTGTGATTACAATGTGTTAGCAATTTAAAATGCTTACTATCTGCTGGATATTGTGTGAAGAATATCATATTCATCATCTCATATTATCATCTCCTTGCTGGCAATGTCACTCTTGAATTATCCAGAATGTTTATAGTTATCTGTGTAATGTAAAACCAAATGTTCCTCTGAAGTATTGCCATGCATTCCAATGCTCAGGCTTAGTATATAGAGTTATCATACATCGACCATAACACAAAATTTATGGAATTTCATGTTATTCTTTTGAACTTGTTTATTAAAAATGAATAACTGATGATGAAAGATATACTTAAAATAAAAAATAAGTTCACTACTAAACATCAAAATGAAGTATGTATGTAAAATAATTATTTTAGTAAACTAAAAGTAGATAGCAAGTAATTACTGTAGTTACAAACTTCATTACAAGCTCTTATTGAATACCCTGGAACATCTCTTAGATAACTTGATAAATAAATTTTGAAGTCTACATTTAGATGTTTCTCTTTGCACAGCATAAATATCACTATGAAATACAGATGAGTATCTTCAAGACACTGCACTCCTGACTCAGGAATCAAAGGACTGTGCCACTACTTCCAAACTCCTAGAGCTTTCCTCATGGAAGAAGTATCCCTAAAGATGCAGCAGCAGGACCAAGCCTCCTGGTTGTGACCCAGAAACCAAGTGGTCAGTTTGCTTTTCCTCTTTAATAGAGCCTTCTTTCAGCATAAATGTTCATTTCATGGGCATAAATTTTGTACAAAGGCAAAGATCCAAACTTCCAGTCAGATGAGGCATTTTTCTTTCAAATTTTCCAGTAAGTGTTTTTTAAAAAAAATGGACAGAGTTTTAGTGGAATTTTTACAAATCAGCAATAGGCTTGGCTTCTCTATAACCACCAGCAATTAGCAATACAGTAGCAATACTGTTCTTTCTTCAGCTTTTTTACCCCTCTTTTATGTATTGCCTAGAGCAGTTCAAAGTCAAAGATAATGCTGTAGGTGCTTCAAGGCAAAAAATTCAGGAATAAATTGCAGTCCACTTCAGTTTGTAGCAAAAATTGTCATGGAAATTTGCAGCCTGAAGTCTACATTTAGATTTTTCTCTTTGTATAGAATGAATAACCCTAAGGAATAGAGATGAGCATCTTCAAGACACTGCACTCCTGATTCATGGATCAAAGGACTGTGCCACCACTTCCAACCTCCTAGAGCTTTCTTCATAAAAGAAGTATCCCATAAGATGCAGCAGCAGTTTATCCTGAAGCCAAGCCTCCTGTCTGTGTCCCAGAAACAAAGTGGTGACTTTGCTTTTCTTTCATTCAGCAAAAATGCTCATTTCATGATCATAAATTTTGTACAAAGGCAAAGATCCAAACTTCCAGCCAGATGAAACATTTTTCTTTCAAAATTTCCAGGGCTTTTTAAAAAAGGATAGAATTTTAGTGAAATTTTTACAAATCAGCAATAGGCATGGCTTCCCTATAACTAGCAGCAATTAGCAATACAGTAGCAACACTGTTTCTCCTTGCTTTAGCTTTTTTCCCCACTTTTATGTCTTGCCTAGAGAAGGTCAAAGGCAAAGACAAGGCTGTAGGTGCTTCAGAGCTTTACTGGTTCTCTAATACTTTTGGGAGAAATCCTAAGTCTTGGCTAGCAGCTGTGAATTTCTCAAGTGTGTAAGGAAAACCTTCACACATTCATGCCAGTCAGAAATACCTACAGAGAGGAGCAGCCCACTCTGGTCACTTAGGAAAGTAAACAACTGTCCCCAAATTTACCTAGTGTTACCAAGGGAACCTGTATTGGGGCCTGGTGGTCTGATCCCCCATGGCACATTGTGATTGGGTTAAAAGTCTATAAAATGTATGGTTTCTCCTGCTATAAACAAGTTTGCAGGTTGCTTGCCACAAGCCTGTGTTTAAACAACTCTCGGGGCCTGGTTTATGGCTCCGTAGGCTCTTACCTGCAACTGAGCTAGCCTGGCACACATCCCTACAAATACACTACACTGTCTGTTCCCTCATATGGTTCCATTGGACAAACGATGTTGTCAGTGATGAGTGTCAGAAGACTGTGATGGCCCACCTGGACACTGATGCTGATTAGCATGTGAGGACTAACATGATTTCTTCAGAAGACTTTCCTTAGCCCCTAATATGATATTTTTACCCTGTGTTATTACTCACCCTGTAATGTCATTTCTAGTGTATTAACACTGATGTTCAATGCAAGGCCTCTGCAATTTACCATCACCCATGCTCGACTTTTAATCTTTGAATGCAAAATAAAGATGACATAAGAAACCAAAAAAGGCAGAAGCATTAGTGTGACAGCTGAATTTCTACATCTGTCTTTCTCAGTCTGAACCAACTGTGGGATCCTCTGAAAAAATGGCATTGCCTTTTACAAATGAGCAAACTAAGGCCTTGTTGGGACTAATGACACGTTAATTAACTCAGGCTGACTCCTTACTCCCTGGTGAGTGAGCAAGATCAAGGCCTCAAAGGTGGTTTCAATAGTTAATGACAATGAATTAGACCACCATCAGGGATTAGTTAACAATAGTTCCACGAATGTGATCAGCTCATGCTTGCCATATAGTCTCATGGGACTCTTGCCTGCATGAACACCCCAAGACTTGCTGACCTTTTAGCTGATTGGTTCCTGCCTAGCCCCCACCCTACATAAAAGCTGTGTGATTTACTGAATAAATAAGTTCCTGCTATGATCGGTCTCCCTGATACATCTGATTGTCCTCTGCATTTGGATTGGTCCACATGGGATTGTAGAACATCTTGTTAGGAAGAGGGAAATCAATTTAGGGGAGGATCCCCCATTGGGAGTCTGCCCTATATTATCTGACCTTAAGGCCTGCTTCTCTCCAGGACCTCCCAAAGGGGGCTCCAAGTTTCTCCCCAAAGAGCCGCCACCTAAAGAACCGCTGGCTCCTTCCATTGCATCTCCTTCCAGAAACTTGCCACATAGTAAACAACATTGGGAGACCTTTAATAAGGAGCCCAATCTATCTCCATCCATTCCTCCCAAGGTTGAGGAACCAGGAGGGCAGCCAGCCTCTACACATAGGGAGGGCCCACTACCACCCCAGGGAGGCTCATTGCTGCCATCTCTTATTCTGGGACCACATCAGACTCCAGTGAAAGCCCTCACTCTCCTCCTTCCAGATGGCAGGAAATCTTCCTGGTGGCCATTTTATTATACCAGGCAAGAACTCACAGACTCTAACCTCCCCCCTCCCTGTATCGGAGGGTTGGGAGTGGGCGGCCAGTCAGCCTTACCTATCCCGGTCTGACCTTGTTGGGGAGTGTCCCCTTCCCTTGTCACTGGTGGAGAAGAGCAAGGGGGCTTATGACCACAACAGGGCCTAAGCACTAAAAACTAAATATATAAAACCTGAGAGGTGACCCTTATATATAACAATGTTTGACATCATCTGAATGCCACATAAAATTCATAAATTCTTCATCTATGTGCAAAATAATTCATCTAGTATTAATGGAAAAGTAGTTGATACTATACTTAAATTCACTGTACAGTGATCTTACTTTATGGTAAAATTTCACATATACATCCAAAGGAAGAAAATTGTCAAATTACTGACACTGAATTTCATTAAGGTTTTTCATGATTTTAAGTTTTAGTGTTCAAAAATTTCCCTTTAAATAAAACCTCCCACAATGCATACATAGTTGTTGTATTCATGTCTGTATTTCCATATCAAAACATCTTTTTTTTCTGAAATAACTGTAATATTGGTGTGTAATTTAGTAAATTATTCTCCCCATTGATACAGTGTTTTAATTTTATTAGGAAAAGTTTTGTAACTGCCCTCTCTCCTCTTTCTCCAACTACTCTTTATGGTAAAATTCAATGAAAACTATGGACATTTTCTCATTAAGTTCTTCCTTGTAAAACCCCAGATTCCTTTAAGCTCTCCTATTCTTTCTGTTCTTTAATTTCCTCCTGTCTTTCTTCTCTCCTCCACATCCAACTTGAATTTCATGTTTATCAAGATAAGCTCCCATTTATAGGGTTACTTTTTAAAAATTTTTATTAATGTATTACAATTATAAATAAAACTTTTATTTTGACATAATTACACAAGCACAGAATATAATTTTCTCCAATTCAAGCCCCAGATTTCCCCCATTAGATTTCCCCCTTGTTCCCCTGTTGCCTTTCCTTTGTTCTATTGGTCTTTCTTCTATTTATTGATATTTGTCAATTATTTATATATTCATTTATTTATTTATTCTTTTTGGCTATGACAGTAAAATCCATTTTGATATAATTTTACAAGCATGCAACATATTCTATTCTAATTAGGACCCCACTCTTTGGATGTACCTGGTGATGGTGTTCAGTGTGTTGTTTTCATATATATACATAGGTAAATTTATGTCATTTCATTCCACTCTTTCCTTTTCCTATCACCCTTCCTTCCACCCATTCCACATTGTCTAATCTGCTGAAATTCCATTATTCCCCTTATGCCCTCCTTAATATGGTTTAGGAAACACACATCAGAGAAAACATTCAACCTTTGGCTTTTGGAACTGGGTTATTTCACTTAGCTTCATTGTCTACAGATCTATCTATTGACTGTCAAATGCCATGAAGTCATTGTTTTTCATGTCATTCTTTTTTTTGCCCAAGTAATAATCCAGGGTGTATATATACCACATTTTCTGTATTCATTCATCTGTTGAAGGGCAACCAAGTTGATTCCATAGCTTAGCTATTGCAAAGTGAGCTGCTTTAAACATTGATGTGGGTACATCATTGCAGTATGCTGATTTTAACTACTTTGTGTACTGAGGAGTGGGATAACTTGGTCAAATGGTGGCTCCATTCATAGTTTTTGAGTATATCTATACTGCTTTTCAGAATGGTAGCAACAATTATAGTTCCACCATCAATGTATGAGTGAACCTTGTTACCCGTGTGCTCATGAGCTCACAAACTTTGTTACTTGTATTCTTGAAAATGGCCATTTAATGTGATGTAAAATCTCAGTGTGATTTTAATTTGCATTATTCTAATGGCAAGAGACGTTGAACATTTTTTCACATATATGTTTCCCATTTGTATTTCCTCTTCTATAAAGTGTCTCTTCAATTCCTTTGCCCATTTATTGACTTTTTTCCACTAAGCTTTAAACTATTATTTGTCCTGGAAATTAGCATTCTACCTGAAGAGCAAATAGCAAAGTTTTTTTTTTTTTTTCCCCCAGTATATAGGTTTTCTCTCCATGCTCTTGATTGTGTCTTTCGCTATGAAGAAGCTTTTTAGTTTGATCATCACGTTTATTGTCTTGATTTTTTTTTTTTTTTGCAGTACTGGGGATTGAACCCAGGGCCTGTGCTAACTAGGCAAGCACTCTTCCAAATGAGCTATATCCCCAACACTTGCCTTTTGATTTTAATTTTTATATTTTAAATATCTTTCTGAGGAGTCAGTTTCTATAACAAGATGTTGCATTATTGGTCTAACAATTTTTTTCCAGTGTATGCAGCATTGCTGATCCAGTACTTTGCCCTTGATCCACATTCAGTTGAGTTTTGTGTAGGGTGAGAGATAGGGTTAACTTCCAATATATGACATATGGATTTCCAATTTTTCCAGCACAATTTGTTGAAGAGGCTATCTTTTCTCCAATACATGTTTTTGGTGAATTTATTTAGTATGAGATAACTATATTCATGTGGGTTTGTCTCTGTACCTTCTATTCTACCCTGTTGGTCTTCTTGCCTCTTTTGGTGCCAATACCATGCTGTTTTGTTACTATAGCTCTAGAGTATAAAGTCTGGTAACATGATACCTCCTGCTTCACTTTTCTTGCTAAGGATTGCTTTTGCTATACTGGAATTTTTATTTTTACAGTTGAATTTTATGACTGCTCTTCTTTATTTCCATGAAGAAGGTCATTGGAATTTTCACTGTGTCTCTATAGTGCTTTAGGTACTATGGCCATCTTGGCAATAATAAGTCTGCCTGTCCAATAACATGAGGGGTTCTTCCATCTTTTGAGGTTTTCCTTAGTTCTTTACATAGTGTTTTCTTTTCACAATTGAGGTCTTTCACTTCTTTTGATAGATTGATTCCCAAGTATTGTATTTATTTATATTTGAGGGGTTATTGTGAATGGGTTAGTTTTCTTAATTTATCTTTCAGCTGATTTTTCTTGCAGTATAGGTGTATAATTGATTAATGAGTGTCAATTTTGAATCGTGATAATTTTCTGAATTAATTTATGAGTTCTACAAGGTTTTTGGTGAATTTTGGGTGTCTTGTAAATCTAGGATCATACTGTTAGCAAACAGAGATAGGTTTAGCACTTCTTTTTCTAACTGTGTTTCTTCAATTTCTTTCTTTTTTCCTAATTGTTTTGAGTAGGAATTCTAGGACTCTGATGAATAGACTGTAAAAGTGGGTATACCTTTTTTGTTTCTCTTTTTAGAGGGAATTTTTTCAGTTCTTCTCTGTTTAGAATGCTGTTGACAGTGGGGTTGGTGTATATAGCTTTTATAATATTGAGTTATTTTCCTTCTATCTCTACTTTTTCTAGTATTTTGATCACAAATGTATTATGCAGCTATTGAAGTAATCATGTGATTCCTATCTTTAAGTGTATTGATGTGATGAATGATGTTTATTGATTTCCATATGTTAAAAGAACCTTGCAGACCTGGGATGAACTCCATTTGATCATGGTGCATATCTTTTTAATTTTTTAAATATAATTTGCCAGTATTTTATTGAGAATCCTTTATCTATGTTCATCAAGAATATTGGTGTCAAGTTTTCTTTCCTTAATATGTCTTTGTCTGATTTTCATATCAGGGTAATAAAAACGACATAGAATTTGTTTCAAGGCATTTCATTCTATTCATTTTTGTAGAATAGTTTAAGAAAGTTTGATATGAATTCTTAAAAGGCTGATGTTACTCACTTGAGAATCCATCTGTTCCTGGGGTTTTCTTAGTTGGTAGTCCTTTGATGACATCTTCAATTTAATTACTTGAAATTGATCTCAACATTTTTTATATAATCCTGGTTCAATTAGTGGTATGTCATATGTCTTTAGCAATTTGTCAACACCTTAAAGATTTTCTATCTATTGGAATATAAGTTCTCAAAATAGCTTTTGGTTACCCTCTGTATTTCACTAGTACCTGTAGTGATATTTCCCTTCTTATCACAGATTTTTATAAATTAAGTTTTCTTTCTCTTGGCTAGTTTTATTAAGTGTTAGTAAATTTTACTTATTTTTTCAAAGAACCAACTTTTTGGCTCCAATTTTAAATATTTTCTGTGTTATACTGATTTCTGTGTTCATTTTTTGTTTTCTCATTAGGGTCATAATAAGTAATGTTAGATTATTCTTATTTGTTTATTTATATCTTTCAGGTTTTATTGTGAAGTGCCTGCTAAATTTCTTTGCCCATTTAATGGTTGGGTTACTGTTTGTGTGTGTGTGTGTGTGTGTGTAAGTTTTTGAGTTCTTTATATATCCTACAGTTTAATGCTCCACCTGAAGTGCAGGTGGCAAAGATTTCTCCCATTCTGTAGGCATTCTGTTCACTTTCTCATTTTCTTTTCTGTGAGTAATATTTCTTTGATGTCATGCATTTATTGATCCTTGATTTTACATTTTGTGCTTTAGAAATCTTGTTCAGGACGTCAGTTCCTATGCTAAAATGGTGGGCAATTTGTCCTCTCTTTTTTTTCTACAAGGTAAACAATCTCTTCTAATGTCTAGGTCCTTGACCTAAAGTGAGTTGAGTTTTGTGCAGTCTGAAAAATAGGGGATAAATTTTACTCTACTCTACATGGATTTCCAATATGCCCAGCACCACGTGCTGAAAAGTCATGTGTTTGTGGCACCATTTTCTAGAATGAGTTAACTGCATATATGTAGGTTTGCTTCTTTGTTTTCTGTCCTGTTTGTCTTCATGTCTGTTTTGGTGCCAATAGCTTGCTGTTTTGTGATTATAGCTCTGTAGCATAACTTAAGGCATGATATTGTGTTGCCTCCTGCTTCACTTTTCTAATAAGGATTGTTTTAGTTATTCAGGTCCACTTGTTTTCCCAAATAAATTTCATGATTGACTTTTCTATATCTATGAAGAAAATCTTCAGAATTGTTATAGGAATTGAGTTAAACCTCTATAATGCTTTTGATAGTATGATCATTTTGACATATTAATTCTGCCTATCCAAGAACATGGGAGATCTTTCAATCTTCAATGGTCTTTCTTCAATTGATTTTTTTTAATGTTCTGTAGTTTTCATTGTAGAGGCCATTCACCTCTTTTGTTAGATTGATACTTGAGCATTTTTTGAGCCTAATATGAATGGGAGAGTTTCATAATTTCATTTCAGCTGTTTCATCAGTGACATATAGGAATACAATTGGTTTATTGGTATTAATTTTATATCCTGTTAATTTGTATAATCTGTTAATGAATAGTAGAAACCTTCTAGTGGAGTTTTTGGATCTTCTAAATATAGAATCATGTCATTGGCAAATAGAGATGATTTAAGGTCTTCTTTTCCTATTCATATCACTTTAATTTCTATTGTATAATTGCTCCAGTGAGTACTAAGTTGTGTAGAAGTGGTAAAAAAGAGCATCCCTTTCTTCCAGATTCTAGCAAAGAAATTTAAAATTTTATCCATTTAGAATTATAGTGGTCTTAGGTTCAGCATATGTAGCACTGACAATATTGAGGAATATTCCAACTCTAACTAATTTATTTAGTGTATAGAGCATGAATGGATGCTGAATTTTGTCAAATACTTTTTCTTTGTCTGTTATGATAATCATGTGATTATTGTGTTTAATCTATTGATGAGATGAATTATGTTATTGATTTACATATGTTGGACCATCCTTGCATTCCTGGCATGAAACTCACTTGATCATGGTACTCTATCCTTTTTAATATGATTTTGTATGGAATTTTCCAGTATTTTCTTTAGAATTTTTGCATCTATATTCATCAGGGATATTAGTCTGAAGTTTTCTTTTCTTGATGAATCTTTGTCTGGTTTTGGTATCAGGGTGAAATTAGGACTATAGAATGAGTTTTGGAGTGTTTCCCCCTTTTATGTTTCATGGAATAATTTGAGAAATATTGGGGTAAAGTCTTCTTTGAAGGTCTGGAAGGACTTGGCTGAGAATCTATTTGGTCCTAGGTTGTGTGTGTGTGCGTGTGTGTGTGTGTGTGTGTGTGTGTGTGTGGTAGGCTTTTGATGACATCTTCTATTTCATTGCTTGAAATTGGTGTGTTTTAATTTTTTGTGTCCTCCTACATTAAATTGTGTATGTCATATTTCTCTAGAAATTTATTGATCTCTTTGTGATTTTCTATTTTATTAAATTATAGATTTTTAGAATAGTTTATATCATCTGCATTTCAGTAGTGTCTGTGGTGCTATTTTATTTTCATCATAAATTTTAGTAACTTGAGTTTTCACTTTCTTTTCTTCATTAGCTTGACTAAGTGTTTATTAATTTTATTAATTTTTCAAAGAAACAACTTTTTGTTTCATTGACTTTTTGTAATTTCTGTTTAAATTTCATTGACTTTGGCACCAATTTTAATTATTTTCTCTCTTCTACTGTTTTGGTATAGATTTGTTCTTTTCTTAGGCTTTGAGATGTAATTCTAGGTTATTTAGTTGGAATTTTTTATTCGTTTTTTTCCAAATGAACACAGTGTAATAATCATTCCTCTTAGAAGTTCCTTCATAGTGTCTCAGTAATTGTGATATGCTGTGTTGCTATTCTCATTTACCTCTTTGTATTTTTTTAATTTCATCCCTGATTTCTTCAGCTATCCACTAGCTATTCAATAGTGTAGTATTTATTGTCTAGTTGTCAGGGTAGCCTCTCTTTTTAATTTCATTATTGATTTCTCATTTCTTTCTTTTATGATCTGATATAATCCAAGGTATTAGAGCTACAGTTTGCACTTACACCGAGCTGTTTGTGGTTTAAAATATGATCTATTTTAGTGAAGAGAAAATGTGCTATTGAAAAAAAATTATATTCAGTCACTAATGGATGAAATATGTCAGTTATGTTTGAATTATTAATTTTATTGTTTACTTCTAAATCTTTTTTATTTAGTATTTGGTTGGAGGATCTATCAGTTGTTGATTGGAATATATTAAAATCACCCAGTATTATTGTGTTTTGGTTTATTTGATTCTTGAAGTTGATAAAGGTTTGATATATGTACCTACTCCATTTTGGGGGACATTTATATATATATATAATTGGTATGCCTTATTGATGTATAATTCCCTTAAGCAGTATGATATCACATTCTTTGTTCTTTTTGATTAACTTTTACTTCAGGTACACTCTGATATAAGGATATTAAAGCCTCCTTGTATATGAGTTCCAAGTGAATGATATTTGTTTTCCATCCTTATACCTTAATTTGTGAATGTCATTGCCTATGAGGAGAGTCTTTTGAAGATAGCATATTGTTGGGTCTTCCTTTTTAATCCAATCTTACAGACTATGTCTTTAGATTGATGAGTTATGGCATTTGCATTCAATGTTATTATTGAGATATGATTTTCATTTCCTATCATTTTGAGTTATTTCTCATTTTTAATTTGTTTTTATGAGGTAATTTTCAGTTCCTTTAATCACCTGTTTTATGCACATCCCCAAAATATGCAGAGACATGTTTGCCATGTTTTTCTCATGACAGCTTCAACAGTTTAGATTCCTAAAATTGTTATTCAGTCAGTCATCAGAAACTTCCTCCTCATGGATCTTCAGATATCAGTTCTGTTAGCTTTAATTTGTTTCTAATCTGCTCACAAACATCTCCTTTATTCTTTAGAGATGTGGGCAGAAGGTATCCACAAAATTGGGGTCCTCACTATCAGGTTTTCTTCTTTCTGGCATTACCTCTCACTTTCTGTGATCTGGGTCTTCATGAACCCAGGCTACATGTTTCTTTACAGATGTTCTTACCCCCTCCACCTTGTGGCCTCTCCTCAAGCAAAAAGAGGAAGAAAAACCTGTGCCCATTCCAGTGCCATGACATTGCCTTTTTCAAAGTGTTAAATGGACCTCTATTCTCTGCCCTGACTTAGTCCTTCTTTAGTGTTCTCAGGTAGGATTCCTTTTGTTCCTTTGTCTACAGTTTATACTTGTCTCTGTGTATGTGCTGGAGATAGGGATGAAGAGACTCATACACAATAAGAAATACATTTGTAGAGCTCTCTTTTATATTAAAATCCTGTGAAAATTTATGAAACTTCTTGTGAAAATTAACATATGACTCCAAAAAATTCATGGCACTATGTTCTAAAGTCCTGACCATCGTTCTAAATTCTTCCTATTTTTCTAACTATATATTTTTCTCATATAAACCCATCTTTATTTTTGTTCAGTGCACTCTGCCAGATGTTCCATCTCTTGAAATCTGCCTCACCACAGCAGCATGGCTTCTTTTTCTTAGCACATTTCCAGGGGCTTCCCCTCAGTTGCCCTTGCTAAACTCCACCATGTCCATGGCCAGCAGTTGCCATGCAGTGTATGTTGTTTTTCAGTTGTCAGGTGAAGTGCAGACTACTGAAATGGTATGTCCCAATGTCATACAAAGAGAAGGAAAAAAATCACATGAGAACATTTTCAGACCATTTATCAAGGAAACCCAAATGTGCTTCCTTGAGTGGTGAGATCTGAAGATCATTTTCAAAAGATATTCTAGTCTTCCTTTTGTTGTGCTTTTGAGGATCAGGAAAATAAATTAAGTAGCCTGGAAATAATTAACTGTTATGTGTAAATTACTTGACAGTGTTGTGAACTTGATATCATCTTTCATTTTGAGAAGGCTTATTTTATTTTGAATGAGTTACTTTATGGAGGGAAAGTTAAGGATATATCCAAGAAAAATGTTTTTAAAGCAATTGAGCAAGCTTATCTACTATAGGAGTCACAACATGAATATTTTAATGTCCCTGTGCACTAAATGAATACTCATCAAATATGCAAAATTTTGCAGAGGAAATAGGAAGCTAAAATATTTATGAAAGAAAATATCCTCACCTTGGTAACTATCTTGTAAAATGATAATAGAATATTTCAGAATTATTACCATTACAATTGTATGTTTTCTTATTTGCAGTCATGCTTTCTGTATTATTTCATTGTATATATGATCTTAATATATTTTATTCTTCTGACAAGATATGACAAGTGAATGTTTTGAGTAATAGTTCATCTTTAGCACATGCATGTTACAAGTAATGAAGCATGTGTGATTATTTTATTAGAGAAAACAGCATTTATTATTGTTTATCAAAGAGAATTTGGATGACATACTCTGTCCAAGTAAGCAGTCCCATAATATTTAGGGTTGTTCAGTCTTCAATTGTTGAAGGAGAATAAAAAACAAAGCAAAACTATAGTGTGATTTTCTTTCAAACTGTTAGAATGTTCTAATGTACCACTTAAAAGAGTATGTTTTAATAACACAAGAAACTAAAATTAATTTGTACTCATGTAAAATATTTAAAACTTTCAGTTAAGAAATTTTGTAGTGCCATATTTATTGAATCACATTTGTGCTATATTAATCAATCTCTTTAAGAACTGTCAGAAAGATGTGTTAGAAATGTCTTCTGCACTATGTATTGCTCAGTGATACACATTTCCATGTATCAATACTGAAATTATTTATGTAGTTCAAAAATTCTCATGCTGTCTCAATAGTTGAATATTTATATATTAAAAACAAAATATATTTTTTAATTTTCTTTCGTTTTGGAGCCACTGTGGCATAAAAAATAAGGACATCTCATAAATAAAAGCTGCAGTGCAATTCATTCAGTGGTTATTTTGGACCACTTCACCCCCTCCATTTTTCATTTTTTCTCCCAAAATATCCCCACATCCCCACAGTGGAACCATATAATTAAAAACATTAAATCCCTGGTTCACATCAAGACATTGTTTGAGTACTGTTAAATAATGTACAGATCTTCATGTAAGAAACATATTTTGTGGTCTCAGTAACCTTAAAATGTAATTATATTCAGGGGCTAGCCTGTTGGCTTTGGATGCTGTGTGCTAGACTGTAACAAGCTGTTGCTTTTGTTATCTGTATACAGCTGCTTGCTTTAAATTAGTAGATCCTGAAATAGCTTCTCTTGCATATCTAAAATAATTTCATCTAAAATAAAATAATACCAACTATCAAAATTATTTCCATGGGATTAGTGTAATTGAAGGTTTTCCTGTTTCTGTCATTATTATTTTTCACCCTCCTCCTTTACATGGAGTACTCATACTTTTGCTATATCTGAATCTGATAATCTGAATCTCATCATTCCACTACCTAACACTGTATCCCCAATCTTACATTATTGATCTGATTCTTGGGAAATATTTAGCTAAACAGCCCTTATATTTTTCACTCAGAAATAAACTCATACATGGAAAGGACTTTTTCCATCTTCTCTAGGAAGCTTTTGAACATGTATTTTTAAAAGGTTTTCTTATAGATGGATTTAATTTAGTAATATATTTATTAAATATATCCAAAGTATCTTTTCTTCCTTATCAGTAGAACAATTAAAATTTGATTAAACTTAAAATTTTGTGAGATAATAAATGCTTATTACTTTCCTAGGCAACTAAGGACTTTTAGTTTTTTTTAAATACATTTAATATGTAGTGACATAACCATTATTGTGTTTGTCATTATGAAAATACTTCATGTTGTTTGCTACCATCACAATTTTCTGTCTCTGAGAATTCTTTTTATCTTGTAAAACTGAAGATCTGTACCAGGTAATCAGTAATTCTCATTTCACTTCTTCCCCCAGTAGCTACCATTTCTATTTTATTTTTCTATGATATGCATTATAATTATTGAATTATTTTATATATATTTCCTACTAAGTCTTTGAAATTTAATGTATATTTCACATTTCATGGCACAACTCATTTTGTACTAACTTCTTTCAGGTACTCATTAGCCACTTTTGGCTGTTGACTGCTGTTTCAGGTAGCCAGACTCTATGTTATAATGTATAGTGAATTCATATATAATTGATGTGTTAGTATGCAAAATAAATCATTTCTGTTAAACTTTCTTAATTTTATTCCTATTTGTATGTATGAACAATAGGCAGGTTCCAGTTTTCAAAAAATTTGAAATAGGCAAGTCTCAATTTAAAAAAAAAATGTATGCTCAGATTCTGAAATGATGTCTATGTAGTTAGACATCAATAACCATATGACTGTGTTTAAAAAGTTTGTTGTCTAAGAAGTTGGTGGTTATGAGCTACCAGATCTTAGGACCTTTGTAGAATATAGATTTCTTGATGACTCTGTTGGGATTGACAAAATCATGATTGATGTCCTGCTAGAGGGACTCTCTCTAGTGTCTCTAGGGTAAAGTCTTATTTCAGACTCATCTAGAGAGATGGGAGTGATGTAGCTTGGTTCATCTTAAATATCTAGTATGTTTAAATGAATGGCGTTGATGACTGACCATGAAGGCAGCTCAATAAGTTTGACAGTCAGATATGAGATACCACTTAGGACAACACTATACAAAAAGGTTTCCTTCTGGATTCAAATTTTGATTTCATTGACTACCTCCTTGCTTGGTAAAATACCTGTGTTATGTTGTCTTTAAATCCACATCAAAACCTCCATTTTTACCTATGATTGAGTAACTTGTAGAAGACTAAAGCTTCTGCTGAAACTACTAGAGGTGCTAGGCAACTAAAATCCTTTTGAAGGCATTATAGACCTACTGAGTCATTTAACATTCAGGAGAGAAGGATACAGACACATTCTGTACTGGGTTTTCTCCTGTGTTTTCTAACACTTAAGCTGTGTAGAGAAAAAGGATAAAAGTTGAAGAGGGTATAAAAGATATGCAAAAAGCAACTGGAGAAGTTGCATGGAGCTTTTGGTAGTTTTGTTCTGGCTCATGTTATAGTGGAATCTATTAAAGGACTGTGTCATAAGAGTAAGTACAAACACAGGCAGGTCAATCCTTATAATATTGTTCAAACTCAGTCTCAATAAATCTCTGTTCCTAATTGGATTGATTGATCTCTTCATCTACTTTGACTTCCCTCTAGAAAAGAATTAAATTTTCTTTGGCAGAAGTTAACAGCATCTAGAATCTGTATATTTTCCCTATAGGCATTTCATAATTTCATTCATATAGAATGCTTGGCAGTTAATAAAAAATTGCTAAGTATACAGTAAGTCCTAGAGAAAAAAATCAAGAAAAGGAACAGTTCAAACCATTAAAATAGTCTTGATCCAGATTAAACAGACTTGGGAGTTACAGAAGCATTAAAACATGATAACTAATCTAGTTATGCAAATGCATGCTGAGTTTGAAAATTTTACCAGAGAAGTGAGATCTATAGAAAAGAAAAGAAAATTTTGAAAGAGAAAAAATGTTGTAACTAAAATTAAGAACCCAATAGATAAGTTTAATTGCAGGTTAGACACAGCTGAAAAGAGGAATAGTAATCTTAAAGATAAATTAATAGAAAATATTCAGCAAAATATACTTGTAATTTTGGTGTTATAACCAAATCAAGCTAAGGCATGACGTCTTTTCAATAGTTCACCAAAGTCCATTTCCTATTTTACAGCTTAGGGGAGCAAAAAAAGTCTTTATTATAGTGTAATTTTAAATATTGCTATTTCAGTGTGTGGTTTTATATTTTTCTTGTAATGCTTACAATTTTGAAATGTATAGTAAATATAATGAGATGGTAATGAACAAAATTATTGCGACTTGTAAATTTGTATATGATACCCTCCATTCAGCCTCTGAGCAAACAAAAATTACTACATAACTAGTATCTTATGAAGAGTTCATCTGCTCAACAAACTCACTTACTTAGAATATAGCCTTAGAATGAGACAATAAGCAAAACACAAACAGAAATAGGTAAACAGAGGTGGTTGGTAAAACATTTATTTTAACATGAAAGATTTTTTTAAAACATTAGTTATAGATAGATATAATTCCTTTATTTGTTTATTTTTATGGGGTACTGACAATTGAACACAGTGCCTCACATACACCAGGCAAGAATTCCACCACTGAGCCACAACCCAAGTCTAAGCATAAAAGAGTTTATGAGGACCTTACACTTATGTACGATAATGCTTATAGTATAATGGTTGTAGATGTTCAGAGACAGGTTTGCTGAGGATGAGGACAAACAATGCCTACCCTACTTAGCGTTACCCAGTGTGCTTACCCAGGCATCGGAGACTGAGCTCTGAAGGCATGGATCTAATTTTATTTAGGATTGTACAGGACATATATAGGCACATTATCCAATCAGGTTAATAGGCTTCTTAAAGTATAACAGAGTCAACCTATAGGTGAACTATACTTCAAGGGTCTGGGTAGTGCAAACAAACAAGCCAAGCATGCCTAAGCAATTCTGCCCAGCAACAGGTCTGAGACAAAGGACTGGGGGAATGGCAAGCTCCAGCACACAGCATGAAGCAAGGCAGCATTGGTGAGCTCACATCAGAGCTTTCTGTGATGCATGTCAGAAGAAGGCCTCCCCTCAGCTCAAACTCAACCTCAGCAGCTACTAAGACCTTCATTCCATGACAATTCTTTACCATTACCTCAGTTTCTCTGTTTAGACTGTTTGGCTTACATAGACCATGTTGTCAGTGACTGCTGTCAGATAAGCTTGAGGAATGTTCCCTACAAATGTTGATCTGGTAAACCTGCTCATTGCAAGTCAGAAAGTAAATCAGAAAGAAGTGATGGGTAAGTTGTTGAAAAAAATGGATTTTGGAGCAAGTACATTGTTTCATCATTTGTAAGACTACACCATGAATTGTATCATTCATTTATGTATGTGTAAGAAAGAAAAAATGTCCTCAATTACATTTTGACATCCTATTAATTGTGAAATACATCCAGATTTCAAAGATGCTATAATGTGGAGGATAACGTCAATGGCAATCCTGTTTTTAAGTCTAATTATTTGTTATTTGTCTGACTTGGACCAGGGAATGTCTTTGAGAAATTTTCTAATATATAAAAATGGAATAATAAAACTCAAAGATTATTCTTTTTCCTTTCCTCTTTATCTCTCCTAACCCATGGTTATATCTGAAGATATCTACTGACTGGTTCCTATATGATTGTGATTTGTAGGGATGGAATCTTTTAGAAAGTACATTTAAAGAAAATTTCCAATCCTTCTAAATTTCATTATTTTGAATGAATTCTAATTATGCAAAATTTCTGCTATTTTAATAATGTCAAATAAATATAGCATTAATTAGCAAATGCATCTATTTAAACAAGAGGTTGAATTTTGTGATGTTTGGCAAAGTAAAAAGTTCCTGATTATTTTCATCATATTCATATTTTGAAGATTCCCAGGAAATGCAGAATGACATTGTTTTCTTGAGCAGTAAAATATTGCTAACTTCACTTTTGTGTTCATTCTTCAGAATTTTTTCAAGGCACATTTAATTGATACACTGAAAAAGTTTAAGAGAAGGCTATCCCTCACTCTTTGAGCATGCCAGAATGTTGGTGAATCATTATCTAAATTAGCTGAACAAATGACTATTGAAGAAAACAGCAGCAAAGATAGTACATATTTGGGATGGAGAAGATGCTTCACCCATTTAATTACTTTATAAACAATGTTAATTTACTGTCTAGATAAAGTCATAATAATGTCCTTCTATTTCTCTTTCTCATTCCCTGGTGTTTTAGGAAACACAACATTGTATAACTTTCTATTGCTTACTTGAATATTCTACTTTCACTCCAACATTGTTACTATGCCTGTCTTAAGTCTTAATGAATTATTCCATCCCACATTTCTGTTTTTTACTAGTTTACAAATAATGATATATTGCATAATATTATCCTAATTGTTAAATAACTATTTTGACATTTAAATATTTTTGCTAGTCTTATAACCTGAATTAATACAATTTAAAAATGCATAGAACATTTGTGAAATTTGTGGTCTCAGCATAGTTTTTCAACATGCTCTATTCATATTGACTATCTACTAAATTCTAAGGTTCATCATGAATAAATTTTATTTCTTTTCAATTTTATGTTTGTCACAGACTTTGTCTGTAGTACTGACCATATAGAGCAGGTAGGCATATAATGTTTCATTCATGTGACAGTCCTTTTTACAAGTAAAAGTAGTAATACACAGATAATGATATAAAATAGTTTGTTAAAGTGAACGAATTAAAACATAAATTGTCACATTTTTAGAACAAATCTATATATTCAAAATGAAAATACCCCTAGAAATGTTATAATTACCAGAAAGAAGCTTACGTGACTTGCTGCCAGTATGTCATGACACACAGATTACCTGACAAGCCTTCCCTCACTGTGCCAGAGATTCTGATGTAGAGATTTGTGGCAGCAGTTAAAACATGGTCACCCTCACCCCTTGCAAGGCATGTACATGTTTGTGCTGTGAGAGAGGGAAAGGCATAGTGGAAAGGGATCTGCATTTTAAGTCAGAAGTCATGGGTTGGGATTTGATATACTGAAACACTTGGTTGGATAACTCCAGGGAAGTCTTTTATTTTACCAAGGATTCAGATTCCATATTTTCTTTCCTCTGAAGGGTCATTATTTCCTCAAGGTTACCCATCATGTTGGGAGAATGAATACTTAACAGCCTAGTTTTCTTTGCTTCAAAGTCTATAGCATTGTCTCTATCTTCCCAGACCTCCTAGCTTCTGCTGAGATTTCACTGAGAGTTGCTGTTTTGTGTTTAATGTGGGACAGGAGAGATGGGCTAGTAGGAAATTTAAAATAATAATTTGATATAGTTACATGGAGGAGGGGAAAATTTGCCTTTGTATCAAATCCCAAAATTTATTTTGTAGACTTCTATTTTTCTTGCAAGATAATATCTGCTAGATACCTGAAAAAAATTTAATTTTCTTTCAGAAACTCATTGAATTCTTGGTAATACTTAAATCCAGTGTGTTTGGGGGCATTTTTTGTTTGTTTGTTTTTTGATATCAGGGATTGATCCCAATGGTGCTTCACCACTGAGTCACATCTCTAGCCCTTTATAACACTTTTAGATGGAGTCTTTGTAATTTGTTTAGGGTTTTGCTAAATTGCTTAGGACCTTGCTACATAACTAAGGCTACCTTTGAAATTGTGATCCTTGTTAGCATGCCCAGCTCAGTGTGTTTATTTTTAAATTAGAAATACCTTGCCATTGTTTGCCAGTGATATTCAGTAATAAAATAAGCACAGTATACAGCTTCATGGGTGATTTATGGGACATGTTTGACTGTGGGGCGAGGGGTGGTACTCAGATCTGAACACAGGACTACTCTACTATTGGGCTGTATACATAGTTTTTTAGTTTTCATTTTAAAACAGTCTTGGTAAATTGCTGGCTTTTGGTTTGGTGATCCTCCTATTTCAATTACCCAGGTGGCATGAGTAACTGTACCCGACTAGGACCTTTTTTTTTTTTTTTTTTTTTTTTTTGGGAGGGGGTACCAGTGATTGAACCCAAGGGTGCTACAACACTTAGAAACATCCCCATCACTTTTTATTTTTTATTTTGAGAAAGGGTCTTGCTGAGTTGCTCAGGGCCTCATTAAGTAGCTGAGGCAGGCTTTGAATTTTCAATCCTTCTGTCATAGCCTCCCAAGCCTCTGGGATTGCAAACATGTACCACAACATTTGGCTAGGACAAATTCTTTTAAAAAATTAGTTATTGATCAACCTTTATTTTGTACATTAATTTATATATGGTTCTGAGAATTGAACCCAGTGCCTCACACATGCAAGGCAAGTACTCTACCCTGAGCCAAAACCTCAACCCCAGGACATACCCTTAATGAGTATTTGAGTGCAAGACATACCTCTATTTTTTTTGGCAGGGTGCTGGGAATTGAACCCAGGGCTTTGGGCTTACAAGGCAAGAACTCTACCAACTGAGCTATCTTCCCAACCCGACATACCTCTTTTTAAAAAAGCTATGAATCAAAGAAAATGAACCTACTTTTTTTTAACTAGCTAATATTTTGGACTAATTGCATATTTTCTGAAATATTTTAATATTATTTATTAAAACATGCATAGTTTGTAATCTGGTGAAATATTTACAATATCTAATTCTTTTCAAGTAGCATATATTGTTTAATAACATTTTCTTTTACAATAGTAAATTTTGGTAGTAGAGAAGAAAGAATAGAAACTTCTGAATTTCTTCTTCAATAGACTTACTTGATATAATAATTGTGGGCATCATAACAGATATTGAAGAGGTTGCAGGTAGCAAGAACTACCACAATCTGATATTGCATATTCCCTTGCTTTCATTAATAGCATTGACAGAAATTCTGTATCTTTTTTGGTCAGTGTCTAATAATTTCTTCCATCACATTATTTCCTTATGGAATTTAGGCTTGTTGTTGTTAGAATAAAAAGTATTATACAATAAACCATAGAATTTTATTCAAAGTACTTGCAAGAATAGAGAATTCTGAGCCCATCAGATTTTTTAAATGATTTTTTTAATTTTCAAAAATTAATTCATACCATTTTCCCTAAAATTTAAATACAAAATTATCATATTAAGCAGCAATTCCATTCCTAGGGTTATACTTTAAAAAGTTGAAACAAGTTTACAAAGTCTTGATCATATTATTTGCCACATGTAACTAAATGACTTTTATTTTTGGTACAAGGGATTGAACCCAGGGGCACTTAAACACTAAGCCACATCCTCAGCCTTTTTTATATTTTATTTAAAGACAGGGTGTTGTTGAGTTACTTAGAGCCTGACTAGGTTGCCGTGGTTGGCTTTGAACTTGAAATTCTTCTGCCTCAGTCTCTTGAACCACTGGGATTATAGACATGCACCACTGCACCTGGCCTAAATAATTTTAAAGCATTATATTTTAGGTATATTTCTGCTTGGTAATAGACCTGTGATTGTTTTAAAATTCTTTATGTTAAAATCTAAACTTTGGGACAATAATTTCATAGTCTCTATAAATGATACTTACTTCTTTTGTTTATTTCACTAATTGACACAGGTTTCTGGATGTCTCTCAATAGGAATATAAGTTCATTCAGGCAAGGATTGCATCTTTTGTATTCTATAGGATGCTTCCTCATAAAGCACATACTAGGTAGTAAATTCATGAAGTATGGATGTAAACAATATTGAGATAATTAAAGTTAGCAAATGGACAAAATGAATACATTAGTTTTGTGATTATCTAATTTTTTTTACATGAGAAAGAGATACATATTAGCTAAATTAATTTTTTTGTTTTTTTTTTTTTTCCGGTGCTGGGGATTGAACCCAGGGCCTTGTGCTTATGAAGCAAGCACTCTACCAACTGAGCTATATCCCCAGCCCCCTAAAATATTTTTATAAATATTTTTCATAAGAAATTATTTTAAATGTACTGCTTTGTATGAATAGCCCTAGACATGAGTTTATATGCAGTGATCTCTGTTAAAACTTCAGTTTTCTGCTTTGCTTTCTCAATCATTCCCATGTGATTCTGAATCTTGGGCTGGTGATGAAAAGATTTTCAAATACTGTGAATCACAGAGCCTGTGGTGAAGACTGACAGACCTCCACCATCTCACCGCATGCATTTCTTCTTCCACCAGTACACAGGGTCTTTCAAGAAACCCCCATTGTGGAGACCCCATAGTATTACTGAAGGAAACCTTGGCTCCATCATGGCAATGACCAGAAATGGAAGCAGATTTAGTAATTTTGATTATTTGCCTATTTTATCTAACTTTCTGATTGTAGAACATGCCTGTTTTTAGGTTTTAGTCTGCCACCCTTTATTATCTGCTTTCTCCTTGCCAGTTAAAAAAACAAGTTAAGAGTAGGAAGGACATCAGAAAGATGGAAGGTGGTAGAGAGGGTATTTTTGATACTACAGAGAAATAATATTTGAATACCTGTCCATCAGAAAGGATCCAAATCCCATAAGAAGGACACACAGAATTTCAAAATGACTGGCAGCTTGGGGTGGTGCTTTATTTAGGATCATACTTCATTAATGCTTGAAATAAACATTATACACTAGTAGAGTAATTAGATTTTCACCTCAGATGTTACTCTTTTATTATTATGTCCTTTTAAATATCCAGGAAAATACATATCTTAAAGTTTCTATTTATTTTAGGTCTACTTTCCTGATCATTTTTGGTAGTGTCTATTTTTAAAATTTTCAAAAAATTTTATTTGCAGATGGGCACAAGGCCTTTATTTTATTTATTAATTTTTATGTGATGCCAAGGAGGAAACCCAAGTGCTTCACATGTGCTGGGTGCACATTTTACCACTGAGCCTCAATGACAGCCCTAGTGGTTTCTTTTTTAAATTTCAGGATTGATTTGACTCTTGGAACATGTTATTTTTTAAACATAACAATTCAAAATTTCTTGAAATTTTTTGGGGTACCAAGATTGAATTCAGAGACAATCGACCACTGAGCCACACCCCAGCCCTATTTTATATTTTATTTAGAGACAGGGTCTCACTGAATAGCTTAGGGCCTCGCTTTTGTTGATACTGACTTTGCACTCACCATCTTCCTGCCTCAGCTTTACAGGTGTGTGCCACCACACCCAGCTAAACACAACAATTTTATTGTTGTGTTAGATAATTATATTTACTGAAGTTTCTGAGCAATTTGTACTGCTTGCATTCTTTCTTACCATGGCAGATTATTTCCTGATGTGTTTTATAAAATTTGGGAATATGAACTCATGCAGTTTTTATCTTTGGGTAATGTGTGTAGCCTTTACCTGTTTACGTGTGACCTTACAGAATGGTGTGCTGCAGTCAGCTCACACTTTGAGATGATTCTTAAATTTTTAGCAATTTTGCCTGTTAAACATGGCTATTATTAATTTTTAATCATATTGATACCGTTCTTTACCACTCGAGTCTTGCTTTCGCAGGTGTTGAAGTATAACACCAGAGAAGCACGCTGAGGCTAATGTAGAGTGGAAATGCAGCTTTATTAAAGAAAAGTAAAAGCAGACTTCTCCTGGGTGGAAGAAGGGGACCCAAAGGTGGAATCCATGGGATGAGCAAATCTTGTCCTTTGTATGGGTTTTATTCTCCCATTCTCTCCCCCTTATTTCTTTCCTTCCTGCCTAGGGATTAGGCCTGGTTTTGCAGGTGAGATGTAAAAAGTGAAAAGTGGATGGGGCAGGGAGAGGGCCAAAGTGATTCAGGCAGGTAAGGGCCCAGGGGGCATTAATCAGCATCTTCCTGCCTGCAGTCTCTGACAAGGGCAGGTAAATTTGGTTATCAATGGGTTCTGCATGTCCTTGACATTCTCCCACAATGGAATGTCACAAGCAGTCTCCAACTTCCAGAGGCAGATGGCATTCATGGCCTCCATTTCCTTGATATGACCACATTCCCTATTTCCATACTAACTGCCTGTCCCCAATTCTGGCTTCATTCCCCCCTCTAGTCTTATAGTAAGACCCCCAAAAAGGAGACCATAACTCTGTCCCATGGATCAACGACAACCCCAATCAACTGCAGGAGGAGTCACTTGATGCAAACAAGAGGCTTTTTTCCCAGCGTGCTGGAACCCAACTCATGATTCATGCAGGAGTCGAGGAGTTGAGTCCCTAGCAGAAATTCTTACAAGTTTATAAAGGCAGAAACCACACATTGGGAGGGGTTGCACACATTAGGGGAAAAGGGAAACAAAGCTGCCAGGAAATTCCAAAGGGGGTCTGGGTTTGCTGATAACATACAACATGTTTCACAATGTTTTACAACAGGGCGTAGATTCTGGTCAATAGTTTCTGGTAATCTTATATCCTGTGTATCTTAACTGTCTGAGCACTGTCTTGCTCAATTTACTCTCTGTTTGGGGCTGTTTCCTGGAACAGCTTTAAGGGCTTTGTTCCCATCACTTGGAGGGAGACCTTAGGGAGTTGAGATAAAACAAACAGCTGAAAAAAAAAGTCCATTCTTTCATTCCCCCATTTGCTTTTTGGTAAGTTCTAATCATGGACCTTCTGTTCTATATACTCTTCTCCTAAGCTATTTCCTTGGCGGAGGGACTGGTATTGTTGCCTGAGCATTAGTACCTGTACAGCACTTATTCTTTCCCTGATGAAGGTGACTAAGCAATTTAGGATGCAGGGCCCAAAAGTGAGGAGTAAAAGCAGTATAGCCTTCCTTTTTCTGTGAAGGAGATGTTCAGAGGGTTACACCACCCTTGGTTGTTAGAGTTGGCTGCCGTAAGATTTTGTTGTACGATTATTAAATCCCAGGAGGAGGTGGGGTGCCAATAAGTGTTGCCAGTAGTCTCACACTCCCATGCAGAGCAGTAATAATGGTCTATACCTCCATACGTCCTTGCCATATTTTGTGACCTTCCATCCTGGGGCAGACATAGAAAGGGGTCAGTTTTAGATTGTCACGGGAGCATGGGTAGTTATAGCCTGGGTCATACCCTTCAACTAGGCGGTATTCTGCTCCCCCAAAAGGCCTGGGTGATGTTGGTCAATGTCTACAGGCCTCCTCAGAAGTCAGGGTAGGGGTGTCCCAATTATCAAACCCAGCTACTAAGGCGCAGATATCTGGGGTTAGGGAAGGCCACCAAGCCCAAAGGGGTTTCTCCCTGGTGGTGCTCCATATTATATCTCCAGTCTGGGAGAGGACCTGTCATGTCAGTCATTGGGGGACATGAGGATTAGGACTACTTATCGGCGGGAGGTGAATCAGCAGGAGCAGGAAAACGGTGGATGTGGAGCTTCAGGGGGTTGTCCAATTTTTCCACTTTCCACGTTGGGTCTGGCGGTGGTGCAGGCTTGACATGGGAAGCGTGAATCCAGGCAGTGATGCCATCGACTTTTATTGCAGTTGGAGTAGTGAGCAGCACTATGTATGGTCCTTTCCACCTTGATTCCAGACTGACCAAATGGTGGTGCCGGATGTACACTGAGTCTCTGACTTGGAACTGATGAGGTACTTGCAGGTCCCCAGGCTTGTAGGCCTTGGCCAACCAATTTCACACTTCCCTCTGCACAGTCTCAAGGGCTTTTAATCTGGTGTACACAGATTGAGAGGGGTAAGATTCTGGGGAAGGAAGGTGTTGTATGGTAATGAGTGGGGGGTGAGTCCCATAAAGGATTTCAAAAGGAGTTAGCTTGAGGGAGTCAGAGGTATTGCACACCCAAAACAAAGCAAAGGGAAGGAGGACTGTCCAGTCTGTTATGCCAGTCCTAAGGTAATTTAGTCATGACCTCTTTTAAAGTTCTATTCATTCTTTCTACCTGCCCTGAGCTTTGGGGCCTATAAGCACAATGTAATTTCCAATAAAACCCCAGGATTTTGGTCAGTCCCTGACTTACCTGGGCAACAAACGGAGGGCCGTTGCCTGACCCAATTACCTTGGGCACCCCAAACCTCAGGAAGATTTCTTCTAGTATTTTTTTGGCCACTGACTGAGCAGTCTCCTTCTTGGTAGGAAAGGTTTCAACGCATCCTGTGAATGTATATATGAATACTAATAAGTATCTGTACCCATACCTGGCTGATTTTACCTCAGTAAAGTCCACTTCCCAGTAACTCCCAGGACGGTCTCCTCAGAGCCATTTGCGGTGAGGTAGCTTGCTGGGCTGGGCATTCACCCTCTGGCAAGACTTGCATTCTTTTACAGTTGTATCTGCAAGCTCCCCGAGCTTCATGATGTAATACGGTGAAGACTGGACAAGAGTTTTTAAATGTTTTGGGCTCAGATGAGTTAACTTGTGAAGGTGTCTGAGATAAATGATCGCCTGTTTTTCAGGGAGAATTCTTTTTCCTTCTGAGGTTTCCCAGATCCCTTCTGGAGTCTCCAGGCAAAATCCTAATCTGTCCATTTCCTCAAGGTCTAGTTCTGAATATTCAAAATTCCTAATAGAGGGGTATACTGCATCCTTAGGGTGAGACCTCAGTTTTTCCCCCAACAAGGATAGGACGTTAAGTCCTTGAACTGCCCTCTTGGCTTCCCTGTCAGCCCTTTGGTTCCCTCCGGCAACTTTTGACCCCCCCTTTTGGTGTCCTGGGCAGTGAATAATTGCTACTTTCTTAGGAAGGGTGAACAGCCTCTTGCAGACTTAGAATTTCTTCTTTATATTTGATTTCCTTCCCTGCCAAGGTCAGCAGCCCCCGCTGCCAGTAGATGGCCCCGTGGATATGGGCAGTAGCGAAGGCATACCTGCTGTCAGTGTAGATGTTAATTTTTTTTCCTTCTGCCAACCACAGAGCCTGAGTCAGAGCTAGTAACTCGGCCTTCTGAGCCGACGTCTCCTCGGGTAGGCTGCTTGCCCACATAGTTTGTTCATCATCTACTACCGCTGCCCCAGCTACACTTTTACCTTCTATTATGTAGCTGCTTCCATCAGTGAACCAGGTCAGCTGAGCGTCTGGTAAGGGCTGGTCTTGGAGGTCCCTTCGGGTCCCCATTTCTTCTGCTAATATCTCTTGACAGGTATGCAGCACACTCTCCTGGGAGGACATGTGAGTTAGTAGGGTAGCTGGGTTGAGGATGGCAGGCGGCCCGAACTGGATCCTGTCTCCATTCAGTAGGAGACTCTGGTAATGCATCATGCGGGCATTGGACAGCCACCGGTCGGAGGCTGTCTGATGATGCTCTCTAAGGAGTAAGGGGCAATTACCATTAGCTTTTGTCTCATAGTTTATTTGTCAGCATCTTTCACCAATACTGCTACTGCTGACATGGACGTCAGACAGGCAGGCCATCCACTAGTAACGGGGTCTAGCTTCTTCGAGAGGTAGGCTACTGGCCTCTTCCATGGCTCTAGAGGCTGGGTCAGCACCGCTTGGGCTACTCCCTTCCTCTCATCCACAAATAGGACAAAGGGCTTTGCTACGTCCGGCAATGCCAGGGCTGGAGCAGACAGTAATGTCTTCTTGATATCATCAAAGGCCTGCTGCTGGTCATGACCCCACTCAAATGAGGCACCCTCTCTAGTCAGAAGATAGTGGGGAGCTGCCAGGGAGGCAAACCTGTGGATCCACAGGCTGCAAAACCCCGCAGTCCCTAAAAATTCTCGCACCTGGAGGGGTGAGCAACGAACCGGTACCTGAGTCACAGTTTGTTTTCTGGCCTCCGTTAGCCATCTCTGCCCCCCTTTGAGGGCATACCCCAGGTACTTTACCTCCTTTTGGCAGATCTGGGCCTTCTTGGCGGAGGCCCGATATCCTAAGCGGGCAAGTTCTTCTAGCAGTAGTCCTGTGCCCCATTGGCATTCCTCCTCTGTGTCCCCGTCCAGTAGTAAGTCATCTACATACTGCAGAAGTGTTACCTGGGGATGGCTGGCACAGAAGTGGGCTAAATCTTGGTGGAGAGCTTCATCAAAGAGGGTCGGGGAATTCTTGAACCCCTGGGGTAATCAGGTCCAAGTCAATTGTCCTGCTGTCTCAGAGTCAGGGTCCCTCCACTCAAATGTGAAGATGTTTTGGCTGGAAGGGTGTAGTGGCAGGCAGAAGAAAGTGTCCCTTAAGTCCAAGACTGTATACCAAATATGATCCGGGGGAAGAAAGCTCAGCAAGTTGTAAGGGTTAGGTACAGTGGGGTGGATGTCCTGTACTCACTTGTTTACTTCTCTTAAGTCCTGTACTGGGTGATAGTCTCCTGTGCCAGGCTTTTTAACAGGTAACAGGGGAGTGTTCCGTGGTGACTGACACTTCACTAGGATACCTTGCTGAAGGAGGCACTGGATAAGGGGCCGAATTCCCTGCCGGGCCTCTTTAGTCATAGGCTATTGACATAAAGCCACAGGAGTAGATGTGGCCTTAAGCTCTATAACTATGGGTGGTCTTTCTGCAGCTAGTGCTGTTCCAGCCGTTTCTGCCCATGCCCCTGGATACCTGTTCAACCAGTTATTTATGTGACATATTTTTGCTCCCTGTCTCTCAAAAAGTCTATGTTCATCATCCAGGAGCATAGTTAGGGCAGTAATTTTTCTCTTGCTTCGGGTCACCTCTGGGCCATCAGGGGTGAAGGTAATCTGAGCTCCCATTTTGGCTAGGAGCACTCTCCCAAGTAGAGTCGCAGGGCACTCGGGGTGACTAGAAATGAGTGGGTTACCCGTCCCATTCCTAAGTCTACCATTCTTCGGGTAGTCCATGAGTACTGCTGGTGCCCTGTAGCTCCTATGACCCATAATTTCTTGTGGGAGATGGGCCCAGATGGTTTGAGTAGGATCGAGTGTTGAGCCCCAGTATCTACTAAGAACTCAACTGGCTTCCCCTCCACCTCTAGTGTTACCCTAAGCTTGGGGAGTGGTTCCCATCCCCATCCCCACTAATCTTCTTCTTCTTCTAGGGCTAATACTTTCTTGAAGAGTCTGTTCTTCTTCTTAGGATACTCTCTAGCCCAGTGACCTCTCTCCTTGCAGTAGGCACACTGATCCTTTTCTAATGGACTGTGGTTGCCCAGGTTACCTGACCCATTTTTAGCCCTGCCTTGTGTTTGTTCCTGGCCTTTCTCACCTACTACTGTGGCCAAAATCCGTGTTAGGTTCTTCTCCTGCTTACAATCCCTTTTGTTTTTTCTTTCCTCTCTCTCCTTTTCCTTCCTTTGCTCCTTCTCTTCCTCAATTTCCCTCTTATGATACACTTTCTCATCCTCCTTAACTAAATCCTGTAGGGTATAATCTTGTAACCCTTCTATTCTCTGCAACTTTCTCTTAATATCTATTGTTGACTGCCCTATAAAAGCCATGGCCACGGAAGTCCTTTGCCCCTCAGAGGTAGGGTCAAATGGGGTGTAGGGCCTGAAAGCTTCCATTAAGTGCTTAAGAAATACTGACGGGGATTCCGTGGCCCCCTGGATAACCTCTCTTACCTTAGCCAAATTAGTCTCGGTGCCCCACGGAGGCCGGCCACTAGAGTCTGGCGATAGACTGTCTGTCACTCCCTACCTTCTGCCGTGTTGAAATCCCAGTCAGACCTGGAGAGGGGGAAGGCAGTCTCAATGATGTTGGGGAGCTGGGTGGGTCCTCCATCTGTTCCTGGTACATTCTTCCTTGCCTCCAATAAAATCCTCTCCCTCTCCTCAGTAGTGAAAAGGGTCTGCAGTAGCTGCTGGCAATCATCCCATGTGGGCAGATGAGAGAACATTAAAGACTCCTCCAGATCGGTTAAGTGCTGCGGGTTCTCTCAAAAGGGAGGATGATTAGTTTTCCAGTTATACAAGTCTGCAGAGGACAAAGGCCAGTACTGGAGGGGCTGAAGAAGAGCTGGTCCACCATCCGTTGCCACCAGCAGGGGCCAATAAGCCCTTAGGGGAAGGACAACAGTAATGTTAGGATTTATTCCGCGGCAGCTCTTCGTACCCTGTGCAGGCCCCATGGTGCCCTGCATAGGCCCCAGGGGAGACTCATTAGGAGGAGCAGAAGGGGTGACTGCAGGGGCCGGTGGTTTTTTTGGCTCTTTCTGACACCCTACGAGGCCTGAGGTGGGAGGGTATGAGGGAGGTGAGTCAAGGAGAATGTGGTCAGCCTGGGTTTTTGGATAAATCTTCTTGAGGGTTTCTGAGTGACTGGATTTGCCCCCAGAACTGGGAGATTGGGTGGTTAGGATTTGTGTGGCTGGCCAGGGCTTGGGTTTTACAACCCAAGGTCGAATCCAGGGGGGTAGATTTTGCACCAGATCCTGCTAGACCACAATGTAGGGCTGCTGATTCGGATGGGCTCCAGGTTTCTTTTGAAAAACAATCTCTTTAAGAGCAAGAATGACAGATAGATTAAAGGTCCCTTCTGCTGGCCATCCTACATTAAAAGCAGGCCATTCTGAGTTGCAGAAGTTCTGCCATGGGCCTTTCTTGATCTCAACTGATAGGTCACGACCTCTTCCCTTAACTTCAGTCCAATGGTCTAATGTCAGACTAAGAAGGGTTATCACAGTCTGTCCCATCGTCAGTTTGTACATCATTAGAAACACAAACAACTAAAATGCTACAGGCATGAGGACCCACTTACCCCACCTTGTCCACCACAAATACAACAGAATCAGACTGGTGTGATCTTGACAATCTCTGATCCAACAATTGAACCTGATCAGCGCCTTTACCATAGGAGACTACCAGGCATCCCTGGCTCTCCTCCACACTTGGGGCATCCCCCAGGACTGCAACCTGTGGCCCTCCAGGCACGTCTACTGACCACTCTTCGGCCACTCTCACAAGTTGCCGAATGGCTGCAAAACCGAAAGCATGCTCACAGGACCAGACCAACTAACAAAACACAAGAAAAAGACAGACAACCTCGGGGTACCCCTTCTTACCTCCAAGGTCGACTCCATGGATGAGGAGGGGCCGTCAGATCCCGGATGAGCCCCCAAATGTAAGACCCTAAAAAGGAGATCCTAACTCTGTCCCATGGATTGATGGCAACCCCAATCAACCGCAGGAGGAGTCACTTGATGCAAACAGCAAGAGGATTTTATTCCAGCATGCTGGGACCCAACTCATGACTCATGCAGGAGTCGAGGAGTTGAGTCCCTAGCAGAAATTCTTACAAGTTTATAAAGGCAGAAACCACACATTGGGAGGGGTTGCACACAGAAGGGGAAAAGGGGAACAAAGCTGCCAGGAAATTCCAAAGGGGGTCTGGGTTTGCTGATAACATACAACATGTTTCACAATATTTTACAACAGGGCATAGATTCTGGTCAACAGTTTTTGGTAATCTTATATCCTGTGTATCTTAACTGTCTGAGCACTGTCTTGCTCAATTTACTCTCTGTTTGGGGCTGTTTCCTGGAACAGCTTTAAGGGCTTTGTTCCCATCACTGGGAGGGAGACCTTAGGTAGTTGAGATAAAACAAACAGCTTAAAAAAATGTCCATTCTTTCATTAGGAACTCCATGCTGCTGGGGAACGGGGTCGATGACCACTCTGGCTTCTTCAAGCTGGAAGTGGACGGCATGGGGTAAGGAGCTTGGAGTTCCTTTTCAGAAATTGTGTTAATCGAGGGGTCCACGGTAAAAGTCTGGTTGAGGAGCAATGTGGTGGAGGGTCATTTGAAAGATGGGTGATCTATAAGAGAAACAAGAAGTTATGAGTACCGGAATAAGATTAATGCAACAGTAAATGCCACAGCATAAGAACATGCCAATGAGTATGATGATGATGACAGAGGCTAATAATGTTTTCCACCAGGAGGTACCAGAGAACCAGAAGCTAAGAATTTGTTCCCTTGATGAGTCTGGGAGGACATGGCCTCTATCTGAGAATGTAAATCTTTAAGGATGTCAGTTACATTGCCAGAGTTGTCAGGGATGTAAACACAGCATTCAGTTCTAACAATGGCACAAGTACCGCCTTGGGCTGCAGTGAGGATATCTAAAGTCACCCAGTTTTGTAAGACAGCTTTCCTCATGGGTGTCACTTCTGTGTTAAGGAGAGAAATGCTTTCTTCAATGTCATGGAGGATGTTTTGGGTATAATTGTTTAGAGTCTACACATGTCACAGTCCATTTTCTAAACCAATTTGCGGGATAAACATTGAAGCTAAATGATCATACCAATGCAAAACTGATTGCCCCCATCTATGTTTGGGATTGGGGAGATTTGCTGGCTGTTGTATACTTAGGGTTCATCTCCCTTGAATCCAGGGGTACCCAATAGTACATCTTCCTATCCAGCCTGGGGGAAGCCAGGGCCATAAGTTATTTCCACATATCCATTGTGTCTCATTGGGTGCTGGCCAGCTAATTTCAGGTCTAGAGAGCCAATTAATTCCAAACCAATCATTGGCTTGTAAAATTACAAGTTGTTGGCATTGTGACTCTGGGGTCCATCCTTATTCTCGAATACTATTAGGCCATGTATCATAAGTATGATTATGTTGTTCCCAACAGATTGGGGCCTTTTGGTTTAGATGCCCAATGGTGGGTGTAAGCCATAAATTTCTGTCCCAAACCTGATAATAACCATCTTTGTATCTGTGACACATTGGTGGCAGTGGTGGAGAGTTAGAAGTAAATGGGCCTGAATGTGACTTAACAGCAGTAGAAATTTGAACATTGGTCTGCTCTAAAGTGAAAGCCTTTTTATGACCTTGTAGTGACAGAGTTTCATTGATATGCCATGAGCTAACATTGGCATGAGTAGCAGTTTGTAAGGAGGATCTTTCCTTCTTTTGTTCTAATATTAAGGATTGTAAATTTGTCCAGTCACCTCCCTGTAAAGGAGATACCCACCAAGGTAGTCCAGAGGTGCTGAAAAGGGGTAATAGTCCACATATCCAGCAATTATCTTTCTGTAATTTAGTGGCATATTGCTGGGCCCAATTTAGGAAAGAATTAGTTTCAGTGGATCTGCCTTCAATAATAAAGAGAGAGAGGAAGAAAAGTTTATATATCACCATAGTCTCTGCAGAAGAGATATTTTAGGTCCTCTATTGGAGTGCAGGAGTATTGTTCCTCAGTTCCTTGGGAGGAAGTTTCTTTGGGAGTTGACTCAGGATGACAGGCTTTAACACGAGAGTGGTGAATCCAGTTCTCTTGTCCCAGCACTTTTACTGCAGAGGGGGTAGATAATATTACAAGAAAAGGTCCTTTCCAAGTAGGGTTTAAATTTGGAGAACCTGAAGGTATGGTTTTATCATGACTAGATCTCCAGGCTCATACAGACAGAGGTGGAGAAGTGATTGGCTCAGATGCAGAATATTTACAGATTTCAGTTTGAAATTTGGCCAACTTTGTGATATGAGCCATTAAATCTGCAGTTTTCTGATCTTTAAGGATATCATTTCTTAGGAATGGCCTCCAATATAGGAGCTCAAATGGGCTGAGCCCTAATGTTTTGGGGGTATTCCTGATTCTGAGTAGGGCTAGAGGAAGCATTTTAGGCCATGGGTAGTGAGTCTCTTGAGTGAGTTTTCTTAGATCCTCTTTAGGATGTTATTAGTCTTTTCTACCTTTCCTGAGGACTGGGGCCTCCATGCACAGTGGAGATGGTACTTTATGCCTACGGCTTTGGATATTCCCTCAGTGACAGCAGCCTTGAAAGCAGCTCCATTGTCACTTTGGAGGCTGTGGGGCAGTCCAAATCGAGGAATTATTTCCTGTAATAAGGCTTTGACTACTTCTCCTGCCTGTTCAGTTCTGGAGAAATAGGCCTCAGTTCACCCAGTAAAGGTATCTACCATAACCAATAAATATTGAAATCCATTATTTTTTGGCATGTGAGTAAAATCAAGTCACCAGTCTTCTTCAGGGAATTGTCCTGTTATTTGTAGCCTTGGGGCTTTTGGGCAGAGTTAAGTGGGTTATTCCTTTGGCACGTCTCACAGGCTTTGGAATGTTTTTGAAATATGCTTTCTTTCAAATATTTCTTAAGTTAATTTGAGAGTGTTTTCTTCTCCCGATGGAAAGATTGATGTAGGGTGTGTAAAATCTTCCACTGGAAATTAGCAGGTAAGTAAAGTTTGTTATCTTCCATCAGAATCCACCCAGAAGGCAAGAGGTTACCTCCTCTAGATAAATCCTGCTGTGTTTCCTCCTGGGTGTATTGGAGCCTTATGGACCTGTCCATATCAGAGGGGCTAAGGTTGTCATTTGTTGTAAAGTCCCCTTAGCAGCTTCTTTGGCTTGCTGATCTGCTCGTCTATTGTCTTCTGTTATTTCATCTATTCCTTTTTGATGTCCAGGGCAATGGATTACTGCTACCTCTGGGTAAATGGACAGCTTCTAATATTATTAAGATTTGTTTATAGTTCTTTATAGCTGTTCTTCCAGTTATTTGAAATCCTCTTTCTTTCCAAATTGTTGCATATGCATGCAGGATTAGGTAGGCATATTTAGAGTCAGTATAAATATTAATTCTCTGTTGTTTCCCTAGTTCGAGGGCTCTTGTTAGGGCTATCAATTCTGCAAGTTGTGCACTTGTGCCTGGGGGCAAAGATTACGCTTCTAAAGTGTCAGGTAGAGTTACCACAACATATCCAGCCTTGGGTTCTCCTTGTTTCACAAAGGAACTTCCATCAGTTAACATGGTGAGGTCTGGATTAGACAGGGAAAGGTTTTGAAGGTCTTCTCAGGCTGAGTAATTCATAGCTAGGACCTGTTGGCAGTCATGTTCAGGACTTTCCTCTAATGTTTCTGGTAGGAAAGTAGCTGGATTTAAAGCAGAACAAGTCCTTATCTGAGTTATGGGTCCTTCCAGAAATAAAGCCTGATATTTTAGAAGACGACTGTCTGAAAGTCATAGTCCTCCTTTCGACCTTAAAATCCTGAGCGATCACAGGAAGTGTAGACAATAAGGTCTCTTCCCAGGGTGATTTTGATTGCCTCAGGGACTAGTAGAGCTACAGCTGCAATTACTCGTAAACAGTGGGGCCATCCCCAAGATACCGTATCAAGTTCCTTGCTGAGATAGGCTACTGGTTGTTGAATAGGTCCATTCTTTTGTGTTATCACTCCTAGGGCTATTCTTCCTCTTTCAGTGAAAAGTTAAATTTCTCCTCAGTAAGTAAACTAAGAACAGGAGCTTGGAGTAGGGCCCCTTTTAATGTCTTAAAGGCTTTAATATGTTTTGGTTCCCATATTAGTTTGGTTGCTCCTTGTAAAGTTTCTTTCAGAAGACTGTAAAGAGGCTTACTAATTCTCCATACCCAGGAATCCAAAGTCTGCAGTATCCAATTATTCCTAGGAAGCCTCTGAGTTGCCTTAGGGTCTGAGGCAGAGAATATTGTCCTATGGGAGTTATTCTTTCCTGTCCTAGTTTGCGGATTCCTTGAGATAGTTGTAATCCTAAATATTGGACCTGTTGCTGACATAATTGAGCTTTCTTTTTTGAGCCTTTATAACCCTGATTGGCTAAGAAGTTTAAGAGTTTTGTAGTAGCCTTTTGACATTCCTCCTGGGTGGAGGCGCATAACAGGATGTCATCCACATATTGTAGAACAATTGCAGATGTTTTATCTCTGAATTCTGCTGAGTCTTTAGCCAGAGTTTGTCCAAATAGGTTGGGGCTATCTCTAAATCCTTGGGGCAGTACTGTCCAGGTCAATTGAGATCCACTGTCTGGTTCCTCAAAGGCAAACAGATACAGAGACTGAGTCCAAAGGTATGCAAAAGAAGGCATCTTTTAAATCTAACACAGTAAACCAAGCAGCAGTGCTGGAATCTCAGATAGCAGAATATATGGATTAGGAACTACTCGGTGGAAGGGAACAACTGCTTCATTAATTATTCTGAGGTCTTGGACTAAACACCATTCCCCAGTTGATTTTTGAACTCCCAAAATTGGTGTATTGCATGGGCTGTTATAAGATACTAAAAGTTTCTGCTGTTTGAGGTTCTGGATTATCTCTAATAAGCCCTTTTTTGCTTCTGAGCATAGCAGGTATTGTCTCTGATGTGGGAAGACAGAGGGATCCTTTAAGACTATTTTAATTGGGATTGCGCTTTTTGCTCATCCAATCTTGCCTTCAGTGGCCCATACTTCAGGGTTTATATCACATTCTAGTAGAGGTAAACACAATGATCCTTCTGGTCCCAAATTTATTGTAATGGAAGTCTGAAGTTTTGAAAGTAAGTCCCTTCCCAATAAAGGGGTAGGGCATTCTGGGACTATCAGGAATGCATGAGAAAACATCATCCCATCCCACTCACAACTGAGTGGGGAAGTAAACTTTCTGGTAATAGGCCATCCAGACACCCCTTGCACAGTTATAGTATTAGAGGAAAGAGGTCCACGGTAAGAGGTGAGCACTGAAAAACTGGCGCCAGTATCTAAGAGGAAGTTGACCTCTTGGCTCCCTATGAGGAAGCATACCCAGGGCTCATGCATAGTGATAGGATTTATGTGAGCCATTAGAATCGGCCCCGGTCCCCATCAGGCCTGTGTGGAAGAGTCTGGCCTCGAGGACCTACGCCTCTGAGGACAGTTAATTTTCCAATGATTGCCTTGACATTTAGGGCAGGGCTCTGGAGGTGACCGTTAGGCTCAGGCACATTCCCATTTGAAATGGCCCTGCTCTCCACAAGGGAAACAAACCCCTTTTGTGGCCTGAGGTACATTCCATTTTCCTCCTTTTTCACCAGGGAAGCTAACTCCTCTTAGGGCTAAGACCAGCACTTCAGTCTTTTTCTTGTCTCTATGCTCTTTTTTCCTTCTTTTCCTCTACATCTCAATTATAAAAAATGGAAGTTGCAGGTCAGAGGATATCATCTAAGAATTGATAAGGGCCATATGCCAATTTCTGTAATTTCCTCCGAATGTCTGGGGCTGACTGAATGATAAATTTGTCCTTTAAAAGTAAATGACCCTCTGTGGTTTCAGGATCCATGGTGGTGTGTTTTCTCATTGCCTCCCTCTGTTTCTCCATAAAAATAGCTGGGCTTTCTTCGGGACCTTGCATAATTTCAGAAACCTTGGAAGAGTTAATAGCCTTCTGTTTGATTCTCCAAAGGGCCTCAAGGACTAACATTTGGAAGTGACTGATCTTCCAAGCATCCTGTTCATCATTTGGACCCCAGTTGGGATCATTTCTGGGAACTGCCTGTGCTCCCGATGGATAGTTGGGTAGAACTAGTTTGGGTTCCTGGGGCATGAGCAAGGTGTAGGTCATCCCCAAATTGTTCAGCTGCTTTTAGGGTGACTTCCTTCTCATTGGAGGTTAAAGTCTGGTTAAGTAACAAAATAATATCTTTCCAAGTGAGGTCAAACACCTGGCATAGGTTTTGAAATACCTCAATATATTTATCTGGATCATCTGAAAATTTCCCTAGGTCTGTTTTTATCTGTCTTAGGTGTTGGAGGGAGAAAGGGTTATATACTTTAATTCATCCAAATTCTCCTCCTGGCATCTCCTGGAGAGGTAGTATATTTGATCTGTCCATTGGGGCAGATGGAGAAGGACAGGGTACGGAGGACAGGAGGCCTGCTGATGGACATTTTTAGCAGAAAATTCCTTTCCCTCAGTAGGTGATTCTTTAAGGTTTTCTTCCTTTTTGGTAGTGGTTATGGCTGAGTCTACTTTACATTGTTGGCATAATTTGGGGTCTTCTCTTAGAATAAAGAAGATTTGAACATAAGATACTCACACCATTTTCCTTCCATTTTGCAAAATCTATCAAGCTGTAAAATGGTATTAAAATTTATACTTTCCTCTGGTGGCCAAGATTCTCCATCAGAGAGTTTGTATTGAGGCCAGGCCTGGTGGCAAAAGAAAATGAGGTTCTTTTTCTTGAGTGTCTGTGGGTCAAATTTGTCCCAGTTTTTCAGTATGTAGACTAGTGGTGAATCTGGCAATACTGTTGAGAGTTAAGCTCCCATCTAAGTGGAAGAAAAGAAAAATAGACCTCAGCCACCTGTGCTGGAGACCATTTTTAGGGACGTCTCCCTAAGTTTGAGCTTCAATCCAGTCCAGAAAACCCATCTCTCACTACTTAGCTTTGCCAAAGTGATTTCCAGCCTTCTTTGGCAAAGTGCTAAGGTTCTAGTTTGCCCTGCGCTAGAGACCCTTGGAGGATTCAGACTTAAGGGCATTACTGCTTTCCTCCCTGCCAGTATAAATTCCTAATTAAGAGGGACCCACAACAAAAGAAGAATTGCACATCTTCTTGACTATTTTGTAGACTAAAGGAATCTCCAAAGGGTGATGGGGACACCTGCTGATTGTTAGACATATAACACCCTGTTCTCTGAGGGATTCAAGGGAAGGGTTGACTTAAAATATACATCCTCCTCACAGCTTAGAACAAACTGAGCATTTTTAAGCACAGAAAAACTTTAAACAAACTAGCAAAGGCTAAATATGCAAACAAAGATAACCTGAGCATTCTCCTACTAATTTCCTTATGTCTTTCTCTTAATCCTCCCATTCGAATGCTTAATGTCTGATCAGTGAGCAAAGGGGAAACATCCAGAAGGAAGTGATGTGTGTGGTGTGCTGCACGGCCCATACGGAGGCAAATGTAATTGGCACTTTCCCTCAGTGTCATTTGTCTACCAATCACCTTGGATACCCCTTAGGGCAGTCGGGAGGGGGAATCCGGAGAAGGAACCTTTGGGGTCCACCCGAGAGTAGCCCGGGCCAAGAACCCCACAGTTGTTTCAACCCTTCCTTTGCCTCCATGCATCCTGTGCATATCAGGACTAGGGACACTGTGTTCTCACGGCAATTGTGCTCCGGGCCTGGACAGGAAAGTAGGAAACGGCTTCAGCAGAGAGCCCCAACTGCTGCAGAGCAGGGGTGATTGGAAACTTGCCTGGGTGGGAAACCTCTCACCAGAGTCACCAAAAGCAGCTGCACTAATGCTTTTACGTAGCCGACGGGTGCCCATTTTGCCCTTCAGAAGGAAGAGAAGAGACAGAAAGATGCACCTCGGACAGATGGGGTGCATGAGAGAAAAGCTTACTTACCTTGGCGTAGATCTTGGTGGGACCTCCAAATCTGATTACCGTCTTTACCAGTGATAGTCCTGCTTCCTCAAGGTGTTGAAGTATCATGCCGAGAAGCACGCCAAGGCTAATGTAGAGTGGAAATGCAGCTTTATTAAAGAAAAAAGTAAAAGCAGGATTCTCCTGGGGGGAAAGAAGGGCCCCAAAGGCGGACGGAATCCATGGGATGAGCAAATCTTGTCCTTTTTATGGGTTTATTCTCCATTCTCTCCCCCTTATCTCTTTCCTTCCTTCCTAGGAGATTAAGCCTGGTTTTGCAGGTGAGATGTAAGAAAGGGAAGAAAAGCCGGATGTGGGCAGTGGTGAGGGCCAAACGTGATTCAGGACAAAGTAAGGGCCCAGGGGGCTCATTAATACAGCAGCTTCCTGCCTGTAGTCTCCTGACAATGGGCGGTAAATATTGGTTCATCAATGGGTTCTGCAGGTTTCTTGACATTCCATTCTCCCACATCTGTCTCCTGACTTACAGAGGCAGATGGCATTCATGGCCTTCATTTCCTCAATATGACTTGATTCCCTATTTCTATACTAACTGCCTGTTCCCATTCTGGCTTCATATTAGCTTATACATTAAGGTAAATCAGAAACTAAAGTAATAAATATGCAGATTAATTACTTCTGATTTTTGTAGTGATTTTTACTATTTTATTTATGCAGTAACAGTTCACTATCTGTGGTATATTTATTGCAAAGTACCAGGTAACGGTGGTGGTGCTACGGCATGTATTCCCATGTTACACATTCAGTGTTTGCATTTTTGGGTCGTGTGAAGTCTGCTATGGAAAGGACTGTTTGCCTGCAGGAGGAAGGTCAGAAACAAGCTACAGGTAAGGGCGTTGGATGATCTGGTGATTGTCTAAAACCAGAGGACTTTTTAGTACCTTTTTCAGGGTCTAGTGGACAATAGTCCTCTGTTGCATATTCTTTTACTTGATTAGTAACTATTGTAAATGCAAAATCAAAAACAAACAATATAAAAAACCAAAAACATGTTTAGTCAGGAACCATACAAGAACATCATTCTTGTAGTGGAATCTTGGTCTGGATTTTAAGAAAGCGAATGTTAAAGTGCTAGGGAATGAGATGGAAATTTTAAATGTACTCTATCTCTAGCTTATAGTAGTAAATGGCACAAAAACTTGGAACAAGTAAAGTGTTCTTCTGGTTCTCAAAAACTACTACAGAAAGAAACCTCTTACCCCACTGACAGATTAGTAAAGTTCTGACATAAATCCTGCATTGTTTTCATTTTTCTTCATGGGATCAAAACTACCAATGAGCAGTTGCGTTTGAATCATACTTCTTTGTTAATAACATAATAACTTGGTTGTGTCAGGTAGCATTCAAGTTTTTATTCATAGTCTGAGACTACCAAACTTACCTCATAATAATTTTGCAAGAGACTAGTGTTTCTGTGAGGACTCAGTTATCATTTAGACACCTGTAAAGATAGAAAGAGCCCGCACCTGTGTAAATACGAGGCTCTTCCCAAACTGCCCTCAACCCCTCATAAAAGCTGCAAAGAATTTTTGTCTCTTATCTGTAAAGGCCAGGTGGCTGATCCAAAAGCAAACTTTGCTGGCACAAAAGCCAACTTAAAGATAATGACAACCCTCCTCTCGGAGGACAGGGTGACCCAGAACTTAAAATAACATGATTTGTGTACACTTTTATATGTTAACCAATCAAAAAGAGCACTGTAAAACTGCTTGCCTTTCATAATAAAAACCCTGCTAAACATGGGCTTGGGGCCTCTTAGCATACCAGTTACCAAGTGCGTGAGGACCAGGCTGAGCTTGCTAATAAAAGGGACTCTTTGTGCTTGCATTGATCGTGGTCTCTGGTCGTCTTTGTGGGGTCTTGAGCCACTGGGCACAACATATGGGGGCTCTTCCGGGATACCCCAAGCCCACCCAGACACCTGATCATAGAGTCATAATTGACATCATTGGCCAGTGAGTAAGGCATTGCCGCATTTTTTCTTGTATGGATTGCCTGCAGGTTCTGGTTTTGGGCTGGTAAAATTCTGCGGACGCACTATAGAACCCCAGCAGGGTCTCGGGAGATGTCCCGGAGACCTATCTGGGTGACTCTTTGTCGCATCTGGGTAACACTTTTGTGTTGCATCGGGAGACTCTTTGTCACATCTGGGCAAATTTTGTGTTGCATCTTGGTAACTTTTGTGTTGCATCTAAACACTTTTTGTGTTGCATCTGCATGACTCTTTGTTGCAATTGGAAAGTTTAGTTTTTGTCAACAAAATTCCAACTAGCCAATTGATCTAGTGTGCTATATGTTCTCTGTTTGTGGAATTGTACATATGTGTCTTTACTCTTGTCTCATATAAAATTCTTCATATGAGAAGTACTATTTATTCTCACTCTTAAATTTCTCATCTCCAATCTGGAGAAAAACGGGTCATAAATCTCCTAAGGAAAGGAAAAATAATAATCAATGGTGAAATTCATGTCATCCTTTTGGAATTATACAGGGAACAGGCTCAGGTGACTCCTAAGACTTCCCTCCTGAGGTCACTTCTCAGAGGTCTATACCAGAGGACGAAACTACGGTGTGGACCACCTAAAGGAGAGTGGGTTTGCTACACTCTGCTCCACGGAGTAGCCATCTTCATCAAGATCTATGCAAGTGAGATAAGTAAGCTTCTCTCTCCATGCACCCCACATCTGTTTGAGGTGCAGCTTCTGTCCCTTCATTTTTGGAGGGTTAAAATAGGACTACACAACACTCCCCCCCTGGATGCTCCCCTTCCCTTGCTGGTCAGAATAGTAATTCCAAATTGTAGGATTAAGATCTGGGATAATTAGTATGGAAATGCCAGGTTCCCTTGTTCACATTGTTAGCCTTCACTAGTCTATCCTAAACACCTCTTTGTTTGTCAGAAGATAGGCTCCCTTTGGTCCTCTCACTCAGGTCCCCTTCGTAGGCTTAGGGATACTCATTGTACGCTACTTTATGGTCCTTCTCCTTGTCCTCAGAGGTTTGTTTACTCCAATCTCACCTAGGCAGAGAGCTCAGCAGCTCCCAGCTTGAAGAGCAGGCTTAAAGTGAAACCCAAAAGACTAGAAAATGACCCCCAGGGCCTTCACTTCAAACATGTAACTTCTGAGAAGGGAGGAGACAGACAACTAATAATAACAAAGGTCTCCCGCCATCTGCCCCTCCCCCTTTGTACCCTTGGAGTACCCATGGCAGTAAGAAGTATGATTATAGCAGCTCCATTCCTCAAAAGTAGTGGGAAATAATGTTTCATAATTTTCTGCATTCAAAGCTAACCTGATTTCTCAACCAGGAACAAAAGGGTTAAAAGGGTCCTAGGCAATTTCCCGTGCTTGCCTTCCAGAAATCTGCATTAGAATGTAAACTGCAGAAGTCTCAGTGGGATGGGGGACGTGACCTGAGGCAGAAAAAAAAAAAAAAGGTGTTCATTTAACTCTTGGGCTTCTTATTTTTGTTTTTCTTTAATGCTGCATTTTGAGCTCATAATTTTGATCCTACATACCTAGGCTAATAATTTTTTTGTTCAGTTCTATTTTTATCCAACTCTAGAATTATTTTTAAACATCTGTTACATTGCAATGAGAGAAACATTACAAGGGCCTTTGATTTTGTGTTATTTGTATGTCATGCTGTCGGTGTCATGTTTGTCTGTATTGAAACTGAGCACTCCTAAAATTAAAATTTAAAATGATCAGATACTTTTTAATTCACAAGATGCCTAACCTGCTGTGGCAGTACCCTCCCTGGGGAGGCTCTGTACAGGAGTCCCATCAGCTCTACATGATCTCAGGAACACAGCTCTTGGGCAGAAAAAAATGGTTTTGCTAGATAATCAGATGTTTCATCAGTTCCCTTCTCTAGTTCCTGCCCACCTTACATAACTTGGGACAGTGGCCTTCTTTGAGAGCTACACAGAGTTTCCTAACATTGCACGTTGCAGTTGTGGAAAAAAAAGTACATAGATGTTCTAGTCTCTGTAACTTTCCTGAAAACAAAGAATAATGCTTACATAGTCTTAACCTAATAATAAGACATGTATAAAAATTGCTAACAAAACTCTTTAGATCTGCATCTCCATCAGAGAATAAGGCTCCATCTGATCTCGCTTAATCTCAAAATCTGTGTTATAATCCTTTATTTCCCATCAATAGTCCTTTGCCCCTCACTAACTTGAAAATTTGGCTCAGTGCTGGGGGTCATGGAGCAAAAGGGGCAAAAATTAGCAGTTAGGATTAGAACATTTTACTTAAGATTGTGAAGAGCCCTGCCTTACCTGAGATAAGGCTCTTGCCTCACCCTGCTGCATTTTAGAATGGCTCCAAAGTAATCCAGACATCAACTCATTTATAGCTTGTGCTCAAAAGATTGATTGTTATTGTAAAAAATACTGTGATCTCAAACAGGGTATATAATGTAGAACTCAGCCAAAATTCAAGATAGCTGTTATACAAGCTGATTATATAGGTTTTACTCTTGCTCATTAATTTTGTAAAACTGTACCTGTTAATGTCTTGCAGAGTTTGCTGCTTGAAGAAGCACACAACCTAGGTAACTTGTTATAATAAGCATCACCTATAGAACAGAATAGTGGGAACTTCAGTACTATCCAGACTCCAGTTAGATAAAAGGGTAAATACCTGTAAAGTTATGGACATTGGAAGTTAAAGCCCAGACTGGTGAGACTGGATTGCTGGATGATTTAAGATCAAACTTAGAGATGGAATTAAAATACAGAGGGCAAGATACACCAGTATTTGTATCTTTTCCCTCAGTCAGCCTGAACCCACGAACAAGAGAACTCTCTAAGGAGCGTTGCAACTCGTGGGTCACACAACCTCCTGATCAAGGAGATTATTGAGACTAGAGGATGAAAATCACTCAGTGCATGTGCAGCAAAGGAGGGTCATGGAAAAAGGGAGACAATCCTTTGACGCTTCCAAAGGAAGCCACTCATCAAGGAGACCCTGCCTAATGCAACGCCACAACTGGGTAAGAAGCTGCTCTTAAGTTCTCTGTGAGGTCACCTGTGGGAACTCAGCTGACTCTTTAGCAGACAGGACAGGTCACATTGACCAGATTGATCTTAGACACCTAGCAAAACAGGTTAAAACCAAAATATAGCCATTCTTGGGCCATTTAAAAGAAAATAATAGTTAATGTAACTTAAGATGTACACTTGTATTAGCCCACTAGAATAAAGACTGGAAGCTACAAATGAAAGATTCTTAGGCAAAATATGCCTGATAACTATCAAGAGAAAAAGTATCAGAGTCAGAAGATTTAGTCAGTTTAAGGCCTACAGTCACAGGTAGGCTTAATCTATGTTTGCTAGTATGATTACCTAGTCCCTAAGTAACAGAAATATAGAGATCTCTACTAAACACAGGTTATACCAATAAAGGGATATTTTACAAAAATCAGATGACATTAAGTAGCTTAACTATATTTTCTGGGGACATCAATGACAATAAGGGTTAAATGTTGTGTTTACACTCCTGATAACCTGGACAAAGTTAAAGTCCCCAAACAAAGGCCTTGTCCTCTTCAGCCTTTGCTAGGCCTTGTTATGGGAACAACTTCTCAGTTCTTCCACCCCCTGGTGAAGAATTATTGACTTCTGTCATCATTATGATATTCATTGGCATGTTCCAGATGCTGCAACATTACTTTGTACTAATCCCATTTCAGTACTCATGTCTTTTTGTCTTTCTCTCATAGAAGCACCCACCCCCCCAGACGACTTTACACCTGCTCTTCCGCAAGCAGACTTCTCCTTTGACCCCTTGATTGACTGATTTTTAAAAGGGAACTCAACAGCTTGCCCCACTCTGCCCCCATTCAAGCTCGAAAGCAGCCAGAATGGTCGTCACCCCCCTTTCCCTACCGCAGCAAGGAGTTCCTAAAATTAGATGGTGGAAATGAAGCCAGAAATGGGGACAGAGAGCTTTAGTGTAGAAATGGGGGATCCGGGTCAAATTGAGGAAATGAAGGCCATGAAAGCCATCTGCCTCTGGAAGTTGCAGACTGCCCTGGGAGAAACACTGTTTAAGGAACCCCAAAGCTCATTGATTACCAAACTTACCTGCCTTTTAAGACTGTAAGCAAGGAGGTCTATGTGCAAGCCCTGGGAGAAGAATGTTGGTTTATGCTAATCATTCTGGAGTGTGAGGAAATCTATGGCAAAATTCAGAGAAGAACTTAGGAAACAGAAAAGAAGAGGAAGCTAGTCAGAGCTGGTTTGAATCCTGGTTCAATTTTTCTCCTTGGTTAACTACTCTGGTGTCTGCTATAGTGGAAACCCTAATATTATTGCTACTAGCTTTAACTTAGGACCTTGTACAATCAGTAAGTTAATTCCTTTGTTAAAGATAGAATAAATACAGTACAGCGAATGGTGCTAAGGCCCAATATCAGCTCGTGAAGCAGCAAGGGTTAAAATATAGAGGCCCATGATTGGCTCTCTAAATTGTTTTTGGAAAGGGGGAATATAAAGATAGAAAGAGCCTGCACCTATGTAAATACAAGGCTCTTCCCAAACTGCCCTCAACCCCTCAGAAAGCGTGCAAAGAATTTTCATCTCTTATCTTACCTGTAAAGGCCAGGTGGCTGACCCAAAAGCAAACTTTGCTGGCACAAAAGCAAACTTAAAGATAATGACAACCATCCTCTCAGTGGTCAGGGTGACACAGAACTTAAAATAACATGCTTCGTATACATTTTATATGTTAACCAATCAAAAAGAGCACAGTAAAACTGCTTGCCTTTCATTATAAAATCTCTGCTAAACGTAGGCTGGGGGCCTCTTAGTGTCACTGGTTACTGAGTGCGTGGAGGAACAGGTTTAGAGCTTGCTAATAAAAGGACTCTTTGTGCTTGCATATGATCGTGGTCTCTGGTGGTCTTTGTGGGGTCTCGAGCTGCTGGGCACAACACACCCAAGTCTTCATCTTTTATCCCACTGTGCACCTAAACCCAAGCACTTTTCCTGCCAGTATCAACAACCCCCACTTAGAAAGTGACAGTCTGTTTATGCTTAAGAGTTCTTGCACTGTCAGGGTCTATCATCTGCCATTGCCTATCCACCCCACCTGTCCATCGCCTGCCTTACGCCTATCCATCACTCAACACTCGAGGTTCACCTCCCGATCATCCGCACAACAGTCAGCTAACTGATCACCAACTGCCAGTGGAACACCAGCTGCCTGCTGCTGCCTGGAAGTTCACTGGTATCGTACCGGAAGGTTTGATTACACATGGCTGCTGTCATTTTGAGACAACAGCCAGGCACCATAGGACCCCTGGCTGGACTGACTGAGCCCTGTCTCCAGGATACCTCAACCCAAATGATCACTCCCTGCCTCTGGGGCCCTCACATCTACTGACTGCACCCTGCACCAGGACCCCCAGACCAACTGACTGTGCCCTATCACCGGGACTGCCAGACCAACTGATTGCACCTGGCCTCCAGGATCTCACTACCACACCAAAGACACCTGACCTCTAGGACCCCTGCCGGCACAACTGCATCCCATCTCCAGGACCTCCAGCTAACAAGAATAAAGAATAGCATGTATGAGTCAATCACTCATTTTTAAGTGTTTATGATGTATTATAATCTTTCATTTTCAATACTTATGTATCAGACAAATATAAGCCCAACATGCAATAAGTATGTACTAAATGTCTTTCTAATATTGTTTCTTGTGTTTCTCAAACTACTCCAACATTTGAAATAACTTGTATTTTTTTATCCCCATTCCCCTCACTTTATGTGCATTTCCTGAATGTATCCTTGCAAAGACAATTTTCTATTTCTGACTGGGCTTCAGAGAAAGTGGGAAAGATAGGTGGACTACTTTCTTGTACATCTCCACTGCTTTCAACACAAAATTGTGTCTATGAATTGTATTCCTCCTAGTCATATAAAGTGGGACATACATTTTTTTGTACAATGCCCATTATGTTGTTACTCCAGTAATCCAGAACACAACCCAACACACTTTAAAAACTTCTCAAGAGATTCAACATCAATCTTCTTGTTTTATTCTGTAAAAATTTAATCCACAAATTTCCCTTTTGTCTCAAAATCAAATGAAGACACTTCAATTCTCCTTATTTGCAACACTTATTTTCTCCATTGAATGCAAACTGATTGTCATTTTGTCAGAGAAACATATATTCTCCTTCTACTAGTTCTATTCATATGGACCATGCTGTCATAAACTGCTCCCAGGCCTGTGTTACTGATGTTTACTTTTCCAAGAAATATGTGTTTTCATTTTTAAATAATGTTGAAATTACTTCCATGTAATTTAACCTCCTCTGAGTAGTCTCTTCCATTACAGTATTTCTGCACATGCTGAATGTCCTTCCACATCAAAACTTCTCAATGGTTTTTATACAAATTGTTGTCACTATTATAAGATAAAACAATATTCATATGAAGCCAAGATACTCCTATTGTGAGATAAACTAAGCATTTTACATAAAATAGCTTTGTTCATTTCTTCTCCCAGATTTTACATAGCTACTCCTCTCTTTATATTTATAAGAGGAAACTGAGACCTGAAAATTTTAATTGCTCAGCTTCATGGAGCTACAAATTTCTATATGTGTTCTAAGTTTTTCAGTGTAGTTCATCTAACCTGTACATATTATTTTTTATTTTTAGCCAAGAATTTTACTTACACTTAATAGGTATATCTGTTTTTGATACTCTACATATTGAAGGAAAGCTGCTAAAAAAGTTTGAAAGTGAAGAAACTTATGGTGACATATCAGTATAGTAGTCCATCAGAGGAAAGATGTGAAAAATTCATTTAAACAATTAACTATAATCACAGAAATAAATAGTAAGGAGAATAAATGTCAGGAGATTTGTAAATTCAAAAATACTTTGATCAGAAATGTAACCAGACAATATGAGAGCACAAAACTGCATCAAAAGAGCACCAACTATCATCATGTGAGGTGAACTAATAGTGTCACTGACCCTAACATGGAAAACACAGTAGAAAAGGCCCCGACAGGGAATTAAAGAATGCCTATGCATAGGTTACTTTTCTGCAGAAATCTGTTTTATTTGCTAGACACTAAACCTAAAAGAGAATGATTGTTAAATCATTGCAGGCTTGGTAATGTGCCAGAAAATAATATGGTAAAAATTAAGCATTATCCCTATTGAAAGGTACTCAATTCATGTGAACACATTCTAACATAAAATTCTAAAAACAACTTAAAACCTATCAGAGATGTCTTAAAATAATTTTGGATAGAAAAACCAGAAACTGTATGTTGACAACTAGACACAAATGTTATATTCCCCCTATATGCTTGAATTTCTCAATTATTGTGTTACAAAAAATTAATCCAACATGTGAAAAAGTTAGAACTGTATTCACATCATTTGTCTATTTTTTGGTGGTGGGGAGATGGAATGATTTCTAAGAAGGCAGTGATGATTAACCAGTACAGGCAAGGATCCAAGATTGCGGACTAGAGGGTGACTGCACTCCAGTTGCACAAGAACCCAGGATTCAAGAAGGGGAGGCATTGAGAGACTCAGACTAAAATAGAGCATCTGGGTGAGTCTCCCCCACCCGGTGAAGCTCTGTCCGGGTTGCAGGCCTGAATTCAGGTGGCTTATTAGAGTAGGGCAGGGCAGCTAGAGACTTCCTCAGGCGGCCCTGCACACACCAGCAGTGGGCTCCAACCACAGGTCCAGACTTCTCCAGCTCTTGGAGCAGCCGCCCAGTGAGAGCCGTTCTGCACAGAACCAAGCTTCAAGTCCTGAAACAGGGCGGCAAGTCCCTGCCCACAGTTTGTTTCAAGGACAAGGACAGGCAGCCAGGGACTTCCCCAAGCAGCCCACAGCCCAACCCCCTCTGGCAGGACGTGCCTTTACCAGGCTAGCTTCTCGGGAGCCAGAACCCCCAGTGAGAGCCTTCCACACAGAGCCAGCTCAAAGTCCTGGGAACCAGAAGAGGCGTAGGAGGCAGCATTCCTTGGAAGCACTGCTATTATCAAGTACTCCAAGACTTCAGGCTACGGAAGTCAGGGAAGGGTGATACACTGGAAATCTACAGCGACACTATAAGCCAATAGAGGAAATCTGCAATATTCACAGAGTCCCACTGACATCTGACCAACATGAGAAAACAAGGGAAAGGAAATGTCCCAAACAAATCTAGAGGTACTAATCAATAAAACACAATGAAGCACAGCAGTAGAAATGTCAGAAAGGGAGTTCAGAATGTACATAATTAAAACAATCAGGGAAGCAATGAGGAGATGGAAGAGAAATGCGTGCATTGAAGGAGGAGATGAAAGAACAAACGCAGGCATTAAATGATTGCACCAATCAACAGTTAAAGAGCCATTACAGGAAGCAAGAGATCATTTCAATAAAGAGTTAGAGATACTGAAAAAAACACCAAGCAGAAATCCTTGGAAATGAAGGAAAAAATAAACCAAGTTAAAAACCTCCATAGAAAGCATAATGAATAGGATAGAACACCTGGAAGACAGAACTTCAGACACTGAAGAAAAAAAGATTAATCTTGAAAACATAGTTGACGAAACAGAGAAGATGGTAAGAAATCACCAACAGAATCTACAAGAATTATGGGATATCATGAAAAGGCCAAATTTAAGAATTATTGGAATTGAGGAAGGCTAAGAGAAACAAACCAAAGGAATGAAAAATCTATTCAATGAAATAATATCAGAAAATTTCCCAAATCTGAAGAATGAAATGGAAAACCAAGTACAAGAGGCTTATATGACTCCAAATATAAAAAATTACAACAGACCCACACCAAGGCACATTATTATGAAAATACCTAACATACAAAATAAAGAGAAAATTTTAAAGGCCTCAAGAGAAATGAATCAAATTACATTCAGGGGGAAACCAATAAGAATATCAGCAGATTTTTCATTCCAGACCCTAAAAGCTAGAAAGGCCTGGAACAACATTTACCAAGCCCTGAAAGAAAATGGATGCCAACAAAGAATCTTATACCCAGCAAAACTTAATTTCAGATTTGACAATGAAATAAGATCCTTCCAAGGTAAACAAAAGCTAAAGGAATTTACAAAAAGAAAGCCAGCATTCCAGAACATTCTCAGCAAATATTCCATGAGGAAGAGATGAAAAACAATGATGCAAATCAGCAACGGGAGGAACTAGCCTGAAGGAATAGCCAAATAAAGGGGAAACCAAATCATATCAAAAAGGAAAAGTGAGTCAAATGACTGGGAATACAAATCATATCACAATAATAACCCTGAATATTAATGGCCTGAACTCATCAATCAAAAGACATAGATTGGCAGAATGGATTAAAAAGAAAAATCCAACAATTTGCTGCCTGCAAGAGACTAATCTCATAGAAAGAGATACCCATAGACTAAAGGTGAAAGGATGGGAGAAAACATACCATGCACATGGACAACAGCAAAACAGCTGAAGTAGCCATCCTCATTCAGATAATGTGGACTTCAAGTCAAAATTAGTCAGAAGGGATGAAGGACATTACATACTGCTTAAGGGAAGCATAAATCAGCAAGACATAACAATCATAAAATATATATGCCCTGAACATTCGCTCATCCATGTACATCAAACAAATCCTTCTCAATTCAGAAATCAAATAGACGACAACACAATAATACTAGGCGATTTTACATACCTCTCTCACCGCGGATAGATTCATCAACACAAAATTGAATAAGAAACCATAGATCTCAATAACACAATCAACAATTTAGACTTAACCAAATATATAGAATACTATCATCCAACAAAGAATGAATAAACTTTTTCTCAGCAGCACATGGATCCTTCTCTAAATGGACCATGTCTTATGCCACAAAGGTACTCTTAGCAAATACAATAAGATAGAGATACTACCTTGTACTCTATCAGATCAATTGACTGAAATTAGAATAAATGACAGAATAAAAAACAGAAACTTCTCCAACACCAGGAGATTAAATAATACACCTATTATACTGATGAATGGATAACAGAAGACATCACCAGGGATGCTAAAAAAAATTAGAAGTAAATGATAACAAGATACATCATATCAAATTCTCTTGGGACACTATAAAAGCTAGTACTTAGATGAAGATTTATTTCACCAGGTGTATTCAACAAAAGAAAGTAGGAAATCAACAAATAAACGACTTAACACTACAGCTCAAAGCCCAGAAAAAGAAGAGCAGAACAACAACAAAAGTACTAGAAGACAGGAAATAGTTAAAATAATCAGAGTCGAAATCATGACTATTGAAACCAAAGAAACAATTGGGAAAATTTAACAAAATAAATAGTTGGGTCTTTGAAAAAATAAACAAAATTGATAACACCCTTACCCACACTAACAAAGAGAAAGAGGGGAGAAAACACTAATAAATTCAGAATAAACAAGGAAATATCACAACGGGACACGAGTGGAAATACAAAACATAATTTGAAGGTATTTTGAAAATCAATACTCCATCAAAACAGAAAACTCAAAGACAATCAACAAGTTTCTAGAGACATATGAATTACCTAAACTAAAAAAGGAGGGCACTACACAACTTAAAATAAATCAATTTCAAGCAATGAATGGAAGAGGTCATGAAAAGCCTACCACAAAAAAAGTCTAGGACAGATGTTGTTCTCAGCCGAGTTCTACAAAACCTTTAATGAAGAGCTCATTCCAATACTTCTCAAAGTATTCCAAAAAATAGAAAAGGAGGGAACCCTCCCAAACCCTATTCTATGAAGCCAATATCACCATGATACCTAAATCAGGACAGAGACACATCAAGGAAATAAAATTTCAAACCAATCTCCTTAATGACACATCGTGCAACAATTCTCAAAAAAATTTTAGCAAATCGCATCCAAAAATATATTAAAAAGATAGTGCAACCACGATCAAGTGGGTTTATCCCAGGGATGCAAGGTTGGTTCAACATCCAGAAATCAATAAATGTCATTCACCATATCAACAGATTAAAAGTTAAGAATCACATGATTATTTTGATAGATGCAGGAAAAAGCATTTGATAAAATACAACATCCCTTCATGCTCAAAACACTAGGGCAAATTGGGGTAGTGGGAACATTCCTTAACATTTTAAAGGCCATCTACACTAAGCCCATGGCCATTATTATTCTAATGGTGAAAGACTGAAAGCATTCCCCCTAAAAACTGGAATAAGACAGGGATGCCCTCTTTCACCACTTCTATTCAATATCGTTCTTGAGACTGTAGCCAGAGCAATTAGACAAACCAAAGAAATTAATGGGATACGAATTGGAAGAGAGGAACTCAAAGTTTCACTGTTCGCTGATGACATGATTATATATTTAGAGGAACCTGGAAATTCCACCAGAAAACTCTTAGAACTCATATGTGAATTCAGTAAAGTAGCAGGTTACAAGATCAATGCTCATAAATCCAATGCATTTTTATACATAAGTGATGAATCTTCAGAAATAGAAAGTAGGAAACTACCCCATTCACAATAGCATCAAAAAAAAATAAAATATTTGGGAATCAATCTCACAAAACTGGTGAAAGACCTCTACAATGAGAGCTACAAAACACTAAAGAAAGAAATTAAAGAAAACCCTTAGAAGATGGAAAGATCTCCCATGTTCTTGGATAGGTAGAATTGATATTATCAAAATGGCCATACTACCGAAAGTGGTATACAGATTCAATGCAATTCCAATTAAAATCCCAATGGTGTACCTCACAGAAATATAGCAAGCAATTATGAAATTCATCTGGAAGAATAAGAAACCCAGAATAGCTAAAGCAATCCTCAGTAGAAAGAGCGAAGCAGGGGGTATCGCAATACCAGATCTTCAACTCTATTACAAGGGAATAGGAACGAAAATGGCATGTTATTGGTACCAAAATAGACAGGTAGATCAATGGTACAGAATAGAGGACATGGAAACAAACCCAAATAAATACAATTTTCTCATACTAGTCAAATGTGCCAAAAATATGCAATGGAGAAAAGATAGCCTCTTCAACAAATGGTGCTGGGAAAACTGGAAATCTGTATGCAACAGAATGAAAAAAATCCCTATCTCTCACCCTGCACAAAACTCTACTCAAAATGGATAAAGGACATCAGAATCAGACTAGAGACCCTGAATCTTATAGAAGAAAAAGTAGATCCAAACCTTCAACATGTTGGCTTAGGATCAGACTTCCTTAACAGGACTCCCAAAGCACAAGAAATAGAAGCAAGAATCAACCACTGGGATAGATTCAAACTAAAAAGCTTTCTCTCAGCAAAGGAAACTATCAGTATGTGAACAGAGAGCCTACAGAGTGGGAGAATATCTTTGACACTCATACTTCAGATAGAGCACTAATTTCCAGGATATATAAAGAACTCAAAAAACTCTACACCAAGAATACAAATAATCCAATCAAAAAATGGGCTAAGGAAATGAACAGACACTTCACAGAAGAAGATGTACAAGCAATCAAGAGATATATGAAAAAAATGTTTAACATCTCTAGTAATAAGATAAATGCAAATCAAAACTACCCTAAGATTTCCTCTCACCCCAACTAGAATGGCGATTATCAAGAACAGAAGCAACAATAGGTGTTGGCTAGTTTGTACACTCATACATTGATGGTGGGGTTGCAAATTAGTGCAGCCACTCTGGAAAACTGTATGGAGATTCCTCCAAAAGCTTGGAATGGAACCACCATTTGACCCAGCTATCCCACTCCTTGGCCTATACCCAAAGGACTTAAAATCAGCATACTACAGAGATACAGCCACATCAATGTTCATAGCTGCTCAATTCACTATAGCCATATTGTGGAACCAACCTAGATGCCCTTCAGTTGATGAATGGATAAAGAAAATGTGGCATATATATACAGTGGGAATATTACTCAGCCATGAAGAATGATTAAAATTATGGCATTTTCATGGAAATGGATGAAATTGGAGGATATCATGCTAAGTGAGGTAAGCCAATCTCAAAAAACTAAAGGACAAATGATCTTGCTGATAAGCAGATCAGGACATATAAGGGGTGGTAGGAGGGGTTAGTGTTAGGGTTAGGTTTAGGGTTAGGGGATAAGGAGGGTGGTAAGAATGGAGGAAGGAAGGACTCTATAGAGGGAAAGAGGTGTGGGAAGGGTGAGGGGAAGGGAAAAAAATAACAGAATGAATCAAACAACATTGCCCTATGTAAATTTATGATTTTTAATTAAAATAATAATAGAAACCAAGTACAGGGAAAATTACATGGATAATATTTTTAATTCAAGGCAATAATTATTAAAATTATCTACTAAAATCTCTTATTGTGGAAATTAAAGAGAATATCTGCATATAATAAAGTAATAAAGTGATTAGTCTATACAGCTACAAGTGTGAACTAAGTCATAATATGAAGTAAAAAATGATCATTTTTTCTGTCATAAAGTAAAATTATGAGCTAATTCTTGCATTGAATCACTTGGGAGCCATTTAAACCGTAATCAAAAATAAAAAGGAGAAAAGAAGAAAAAAATGTGAGAAGAAAAAAATGATGATGACATGTGCAAATGCATAAGAACCAAAGAACTGTTGGATTATAAAAAATCACAAACATGTATGAAATGGGTCAAAAAGTATCTTACTTTGAAAATATCAGCTACATTGGAGAGTGCAAATTGTAAAATAAATATAAAGAAATATTTAGAATGGGTTTTAAGTTAATGAATTAAAAAATTCTAGAAAGACTCCAAATTTGCCATATATTTGTGGTAAAATCATATCACCATTTCTTTTCTTTTTTAGTATACAAAAAAAAGAACACATCACATTTAAAAATCCAAGGAAAAGTTTTTCAGTTGAATTTATTTAGGTTTAGTTCATGAGGATCAATTTTGATCAATTTTATATCAGTTTTCTGTGCAAAACTGGTTACTTTTCTCATTTTACACCAGTTAAAAAAAATTAATCAAGAGCTCTTGACCCTTACTTCAGAAGGTTCAAAAGTTTTCATTCTTGTTAGTCTTGTACATGCTAACATTCTGCACAGTGTCTGTAAACAGAAATCCACTCATAAGGGTGACTTTCTGGGAATCAAGGGCTAGCTGTTTCTGTTTGCAATATAAACTCATTGTTTGTTAACAGTAATTGGCATAGTTTCTGTAAACAATAAATTTTTCAAGTAAGAAATATGCCTATGGTGTGAGTTTCTTATAGGGAACTTTGAAGATAACATGAAAAAGTAAAATTTAGAACAAAAATTTGCCTTGAACTTATATTGCCATTAGTGAATGTGGAAAATAGCTGGGCCAGGCTAATTAGACAAAGAACAATATAATATATTTAGCCAAGACTATAAATGATATTTTGATGTCCTTTTAGAAAATAAATTTCCAGTTTATTCCTTCTATCATTCCTAAGAATAATATTTTCTATACTTTCTTGGCTTCAGAAGGCATTTATTTGAACGATTTACTTATTTGCAATAATGTTTTAAAAATACTAAGTTTTGACCTCACATGCAGCATTTCCTACAGAGTAGCTGTAATAATAGTAATAATAATAATAATAACATCTACATCCCTAAATTGAAAGCAACCAACTTACTGACTTCTAACAATTACCTTGGGTAATTCTATTAAGTCTCATTTCCTCAGTAGGAAAAAATACTTCAAAGAGGATTAATAACTAACTTTGCATGTTGTATCTACTTACTGATGCCACTGAAACCCCAATTAAATTATAAATGCTGTAACAGGAGGGGTTTAATCTTGCTAGAGAGAAAAGGTATTTCTTTGCATTTTATAATTGTTTTGAGTTCCTATTTATGATTTCTGAGAAGAAATAAACCAAAGAAAGAATGCATAATAATTTGAAATATTTTAGAAAATGAGTGATCTTATGCAACTCTCTTTGGATATTTATTATATCAATTATTTTTTAAATTTTATTTCTGGGTGTTAAGGAGCCCATCCTTCTTCCTAGGGATCTTCAGTCCCTGCACAACACAGCAACCTGGGTCTCCAAGGCAGGAGAGTGAACTCTAGAGCTGAATGGCCAATATGGCGGATTCAGGAGAAATGGTAAAGGCAGCGAAAGCCCACCTTCATTTCCCTGTCAGCACACAGGATTGTACTGTTCTAAATACTCCTGAATGGACAGGGTTTCAGACCATGCCTCTGGGGTATGAGACCAGGGAGCCTTCTCTGTGACAGTGAATAATAGACAATAAACATGAATAAGGACAGAATGATAGTTCCTTGGTTGCAGCTATTTTTTTTTTTTTATTTTGAGGTCAGGGAATTGCACCCAAAGCCTCAGGCTGCTGCTGTTTTAAGACAATATTTTCTTCCAGATGTGAGATCTAGTCCACCCAGGAGAACATTTGCATTTAACTTGGTGCATGTTGCCATTTCAGTTTATGGATTATATACACCAGTATATTATTCATGAATGAAAATAATAAAATGGAGATTACTATAAAATGTTATTTAACTATTCTGCTCTCTGTTCTTGTTAGGAGACAGATTAAACTTTGAATGGAACAATCCCTTAAGGCAACAATATCCAATGAAATCAACACCTAAAGTGCAAGGGTAATTTAAATATTTCTAATACTCATATTGATAGCATAAAAAGAAAGAGTTGGAATTGATAACAATAACAAAATGCAGCCTTTCGAGCATATTACCTTCATGTGATTTGTAAAATACTACCAATGAAGAACATGTGATTTTGGAACTACACCCTCAAGTTTGACTCTCTCTAGCATATTTCATTTTACTGTAGTCACATGCTAGGTTTGAGGGATATGGGTCACCTGATGTCAGGGATTTAAAGGACCTGGTCTATTGCTTTACATGCTAGTGTTGAGGGATATAGTTCCCTAATAATATTTCTCCTCAGGCCCAAAATTAGAAGAAACAATACCCTGAATGGGAGTAGGAAGTTCCATCTGGGAAGTGTCCAAATGTAGATCATTCTTTCTCACTTTATACTGACCACAAGTTTTTCACACTGCAGACATCATACAGCAGAAAAATGAAAATGCCTAGGAGTTAGGGACACATGACCTGCAATCTTCCACAGCCCTGACTCTGATGTTTAAATACATAAAATGCAATCATATTTGGTAATTTCAGGTTAAACCTATGGGCCAAGATATAATATATGATTCCTCCTGTAGACATATTCCCACAATTAATAAGTGCATGCCCTGGGAATCAGTATAAGCTGTATGTGATTCCAAAGCCAAAATAGTTCCACCAGATCACAAAACTCTTGCAATATTTCTTATTCTCATCAGACTTGAGAAGTGACAATAATTCAGAAAAGAAGGATATGTGATATATGTATATAAAATCTACTCCTCTGTATTACATAGCACAACACAAAGAGAACATTCTCACATAACTATCATCTTGGAGCTCCCATGCCAGAATCCATGGAATCCTGATTCAGTTTACCTCAAGGGCAAACACCAGCTAAAATTTATCTCAAAACCCCTTTATCATATCAAAATATAGGTTGATGTTAAATATGTGGGAAGTTAAATCAGGGTTTATTAATTATAAAACATGCTGGTCCAGAGGAATGTAAAGAACCACCAAGCCCTATGTTTTCAAAACAAAGAGGAAAGTGCACTATAGAGGCATGCAGCAGATATTTTTTATGGAGGGCATAGAGCAAAAAGAGACCAAGGATGGGCTGGGGAGATAGCTCAGTCAGTAAAGTGCTTTCCTTGCAAGCACAAGGCCCTGGATTTGATCCCCAGCACAGCCAAAAAAAAAAAAAAAAAAGAGGCCAAGGAGGGACATACAATAAATGGAAGTGCCATAAAATATCAAAGAAATGGAATCTGGATTTCAGGCAAGGAAGAGTTGCCATATTGTGTCTGAGCATGTGGATGACATGAGTGACCCTGATGAAAAGATTATATTTTGAAGAAGAAAAGTTGTGATAGGTCAGAAAATGGTTAAGCATTATATAAAGAGTAACTTCAAGGTGTTTTGACAGTTGTGGGAAAAACTTATACCAATTCTTCCATGAAACCTTGACTCAAAACATCTAATTGTAGAGATGAGAAAACACAGGCTTCTAGATAGCAAATGGCTTCTCAGCATCATATGTCAGACTGACAACTCCCCAGGACAGAACTGTATGAAATTTCTTCTAAGATTCTCAAAATCTGGCTTACTCCTGATGTAGGGGATATTTGTTTAGAGAAATTATATTTCTTCTCCAATTTAAAGAGAGAGCCTAGTGAAAATATCCTAGGAGATATGTTTGAATTGAGAGACTATATTGTTTGCCCTTCATTCATATTAAGGAAAGTCTGCAGTAACATGTCAACCCAGGTTCTACATTGGGGTAAATACTTTGAGACAACTTGGTGCAAGAAAGCACAATATGGGATCAAAAATCTAAGTAAGACTGAAGGAAGAAAATAATCTATATGACTGATAAATCAACTGAGAAGTAACTCAGTTTGTTAGTTGGGCAATTATAAAAATGGAAGAATGTGGTCTTATTTACTTCATGGACAAGAGATTAACCAAGAAATATAACTTTTTAAATGTCAAAACCAAGAGAATCCTGACTGAGAGGAGCTGTTACAATTGGAGATTTCTCATGTCAATTAAACTTCTGCAGCCCATCTGTGATACTATATGCCTGTAGCTATTAAAATGTTGCATGTTCACATCTCTTCATTCAGCAGCACACTAGTATATATTACTAGCTCAATTGTATCCTCACTCCAAATCTCACATATTGATGTTCCAAATACCTGGTGCCTCAGACTGTTACTTCATTTATATACATGGTTTCTTTTTTATTTTTATTTTATGTGGTGCTGGAGATTGAATCCAGGGCTTTGTGCATGTGAGGCACATACTCTACCAACTATGCTATATCCTCAGTTCAATATATGGCTCTTAAAGTCATGGTTAATGCTAATCCAGTTAATTGGTATAAAGCCTAATCCAATTAGATATTTCTCCTTATAAAAAGCAGCAATATGGATACAGAAGAATAGGAAAAAAATGTCATGCAAACAGAGTCAAAAGATGGCAACATAAATGTCAAAGTGTGGACCTCAACGGAAATCATTCCTGGAGAAATCCTGATATAGAGACTCTGGAATTGGAACAAATAAATTTGTTTTACCCCATCTGTGGCTTTTTAATGACAGCCCAATGATATTGATGGAGCCCACTAGGACATATATACACTGTCCCTGCAGCATAGGTGAATGAAGGAAGAAATGAATCACATTGCATTCCAACAGCATTGAAAGTCTAAACTGCTTCAAAAATGAATTTTTTTTCTGGATTATAACAGCACTGAGGATACACTCATTACCTAATGGGGCTACAGAGATTTGTGACTATCCTCCGCTTTATTAGAAGAAAAACTGGATTATAGATATCTGATTTCAGGATTTTGCCCACGTAGTTTGGTGGTAGTGGGAAGTAAAGAAAAATAAAAATCTGAAGAGCATGTGATGAAGACTTAATCTTTAACTGTAAAATGAAAACTTGAGTTGTGGCAGAGCTGCCAAAAACTACAGGTGAGAAATGTTATACTCACCCTGAGCTGAACAGTCCCAAATAAACACACTCAAATTAAGAATATGAATATTCTTTATCTATACATTCTCCACAGTCTTATATAGTAATATGACTTGAAAAACTAGTTACCAATCAAAATCTAAATTTGATGTTCATTGACACATTTTATATATGCAAAGTCAAACTGGAGAAAATTTAGAAAACTGAATATTTTGTAATATTCTTTATATTTGTATATGAAAAGTAATTTGGTTAGTAGTATAAACAAATAGTATAAACTAATTTTTCAAACTTAATCAAAATATGTTATGATGTTTGCATCACTGAAGTTCTGCCTTCGTAAGTTAAAAAGAACTGTGAGGTCTAAAAGCTCAATGTGTAAAACAAGCAACAATCCATTAGAAAATGGATGCAGAGGAGGCAGATTCCTAGAGATCCTACCACTCTACTTGATATCCATATTTCTAAAATTATGTTTCAGAAAAATTGGTTTGGTAATTTAAACCCTTTTAAAATCACTGTTGAAAACAAAATAAGTGACTGAAGTGTTTCTAATATTGGCACATGAATTTCATAGATTTTAATCCAAAGGTCAATTGGAGAAAAAAAAAGATTCATGAATATTTTTGTTAAGTGTGTGTTTCAAAGGTGTTGAAGCAAAATCAGAATAAAATGTTTCAAAAATTGTAGCAAGAAAATTTGATTGAATATTTCCTTGTTTTTCATAGACATTATTACAGTGGTGAAGTCAAGCAAATACAGGAAAAATAGCACTTTATACCTAGAAGTGGCCATGTAGTTAACTGTGGGTAAGCCCAAGACAAAAAATGTTAGAGAATTGAAATTGCCTTCTCCTACTTCATCCACAGGGCTTGTTGTTCACATATTCATTAGTTGTATTCTCTGGTTCATAATTAAGTTATTATTTCCAGAAAGATAAAAACCAAATAAAATTATTGATATTTTATTTATTAAATTATATAAGAATTTCTACATTTGTTATAATAGGACATTTGCAAATAACCATGGTCAGAAAATGTCTCTGGTGTTCATCTTCAGTGTCTAGAAGAATATGTTGTAACATGGTTGGATACTGAGGCCCAATAAGGCCTTTGATATATTTGAGAAACTATTTCAACCTCATGCTTCTGTTTATAGAAGTTTTGTTTTTAATTTTTTAGTATAACTATTTTAGTCTTCTGTACTTAATACATTTGGATCAAACATTTAACTTAAATTTATTGTGGTTATAAAAATTCATCAGTTATTTCCAACTTACTTATTTTCCAAAGTCTTAAGTGGTTGGAATTACTAAGTTATATTAAATTGTTTACAAATACATATTAAAGTAGATGTTCAAAAATATCTTCAGTTTAGAGATCATTTACCATGATAAATAAAATTTATCATATCATTTTCAGCTTCATGGTTGTAAGATATTCTAATATTTAAAAGTGTAGATCATTTAAAATTTTACTTTTTATGATTTTATTAACTTTCCCCTCCTATATGCTGGCAAAATTCTGAAAAACCATGGCCTAAAACAGAGTTTAAACTAAGTTAGCAAAGACAAAAACAGGAAGAATACAGTTGACAAAAATCATCTTTCATCCCTGTGAACATTGTTGGTAGCTGCCTTTTGAAAAATCATCACTAAAACTGCTTTTGGAAAATTTCTACTGATTTCTATCATGCCATTAATACAGGTAATTGTTTGGACAACTTTAATTCTTATGATGGGTTTGAGAGTTAAATACTTAGAAGACAGTGAGATGGACAAAAATCTTACTTCTTGATGAAATCTAGGTAACAGAAGAAAAACTAAAATTTCTTTGTGTTGGAAACTATTTTTTTGTATTTACATTTTAGTCAGGTCTCTGAATTAGATATCATGTGAAAACTTGAATATTTGACCTAGAAACAGTCATTTCAATAGTCCTTGAATATTTGACCTAGAAACAGTCATTTCAATAGTCCTTTCTCTATATCAAAAACTGTAAACGGTATCCATTCCTGATGTCAGTGAAATTGATTTTAGCAATTGTAACAATATCTTTTGTTCTCAACTGAAAATGATAGCTGGCATTTACTGAAAAACTACTAGGAGTCATTGTGTAAAGGTCTACAATGTTATTTAGTTTAATTCTCAAATAATATTTGCAAAAATAAGTGGAGCCATAGGGAGATTAACATGCCAAAATAAAACGGCTTAAAGCAGAAGTACTAGAATCTGAGAAGGGAGAGAGTACAGTTCTGAGTTTACATATGTTCTGAAATCCTACACACCCTCAAAAAAGACCTGGAAATTGTGATCCCTATGTCACAAATGGATGGAAGTCTCTTTTTGGTCTTAGGAATTCTGTTTTTGGTTACCCCAAGATACAAGAATTTTTGACATGATTATTTTTGTTATGGGTTTGGTAGACAAAAATCATGAACAGTTATGGATGTAAAGGTAGAATGTCTACCTTGCAAGTGCTAAAAACAAGTATTCCAATAAAGCTTTATACTAAAGTGAACAGTACAGGGATCATAGTGTACTTCTTCAACTTTTAACTCTCAATCTGTAATAGTATTATCCTATAAACATTAAGAAACATGAATTTGTCTTCTGGCTACAACAGTATTGCTATTATTATCTGGAATCGCACTACACTAAAATAAATATAATTTTAATATTTTAGTTTTATGTAATGTGATTACATTTCAATTTTACATAACAGTGGTTCTCACTGTGACGTATTCCTCCATGCATGTATTATTATTTATTCTAATTCATTCCCTAGTACTTCCCTTGTCATCTTTACCTTTCTTGACCTGTTCCCCTGCCTCTACTCTTCTGGTCTTACTTAATTTATTTACATTTTTATTAGTGCATTTTAATTATACATAAATATGGAATTCACAATGGTATCTTCAAAATTTATAAAATATATTTTTTCAATATTATTGCCCAGTTCTTTCCCTTTCCCTCCCTATCTCCATCTTGATCCCCTACCTCTCCTCCACTGACTTCCCTCATTATCTGAGATGCTCCATATTAATTCCTTTTTTTCTAACTTATGTATCTGAGGATAAGTCGAAATGAAACAATAATATCCCCAAATAAATTGCTACTTTCTTTTTCTCCTCTATTAACTTTAATCACATTTTCAACATGCAGCCAAGATTGAAGCTTTGATAGTAAGCCATAATTTTACACAATCATTGTCAATTTTCTGCAGTTGTAACACTGAGATAACATGAGAGTTAGATATTTTCTTTCTTGTACCTTTCCTTAATAAAAAGCAATGAGAACTATTAGAAAGATCCAGCCATACCTCAAATTCATTTGACATAAATCTCTTTGAATTATTGCACTTACATTTGCTTGGTTTGTGGCAAACAAAATCAACTTAATTCTTCAATTTGATTGTTAAATGCAGAATTTTAAGGATCACAGTGATGACAAAATTGATACAAGTTTTATCCTAATTCACTTGCTTATGAGAACAGATGTGAACATTAAAAAGAATTTCCATTTAACACAGATCATTTGCCATGTGGGCAAACACTTCTGGTTTATTCAGAGCCAGAATGCTTATATGGTTCCAGAGGGACTCCTTGGCAGATTGTGCTGATTACTCATTATACAGTTGAAACATATATAGATGTTATTTATCTTATAAAGTTTACCCACAGAAAAACATACAGATAAATGAGATAAATACTATGGGCAAGACAGTGGTTCTTGGAAAGGCTAAAAGCCAAAATATACTTTTGGTAAGCTTTTCCTTCTAAGCATGTTTCAAAAGATGAAAATATTAAGAGCTGGAAGATCACAAAGCTTAACACACATGTCTTGTCATTCAGGGAAACACAGGCATTATGCTGCACTGCAAAATCTTGCAATCTTTCCCAGCAGGCAGGGCCAGGACAACTGTGGCCGTCTTTGTAATAGTGGAGACAATATTTTGATCATTAACTCATAAATGTGATCTTTGTTCCAAGGTCAGCTGTTTGTTTATATCACTCATGGGGTAATGCTTTATGCATTCTTATGTCTCTCACAGCCAGGGAAGCTGAAATAGGCAGTTATTTTACCTGCCTTGTCAGCCATGGTGATGAACTAACATCAACCCTGCGTGGGAATGAGTTCAATTATCCTAAGAAGTCTGTACTTACAGTTCTCTCAATTAATGATTGAAAAAAAAGTCAAATCTGACAATGAGTAAATTCATCTCATTTTCTTCCTCTTTTTCCCATTCAAATGATCATATATAGGCACTTAAAACAGGAATGGTGTAGCACTCTTCCTTTATTGAACATTCAATCAGGCTCAAGCTGAAGTTTCTGTTTGAACATAAGAGTGCCACTGAAAGTATTGCTAAGCTTGAAGCAGAGGCTAAATATTGGTGGGAGCATTTTATAGGGGAAGTCAATGTCTTTTCCTTTGTCTGTCAATATTATACTTCAGGTTCTTAAAAAGTTGAAAATTTGGCTAGGTCCTTCTCCATCTCAGCATACTGATCTTTAAGCTTCTCCATGGCTCTCCTGTGTTCTTCCTCCACCTCAGCCTGATGTTGGGGTTGTTGTTTCATGAAATCCTCCCACAGGAGTTAATGCTGCTTCTCACTAGCTATTAAGTGGTCATTATACATCTTTTTTCATTCCTGCTCCCTCTGCTGGAGTCATTAACTGCTTGCAATCTTTGGAGAACTTCTTTCAAGTTGTCCTGCATTGTTTCTCTGCACTTGGGAAGAGTATGTTCATTTGGTTCATGGATCATATTCTTCAAAATATTCAAGAACTTGCATTTCTCAAAGACCACATTTTTCCCACTGAACATAGGCCTTCAAGGTAATTTTCAATTTCAACTTGAGTGTAAGTGGGTTCTGGTGCTCCAATTCAAATTTTTTACAAAATAACGAGTTTCATCTTGAATAACTGATCTGTGATCCAAAAGCCTTGAATGAATTTCTCCAAGATTCTTGATAATGAGGTGTGCTGAGCCTGCAGTCCCCAGAGAGTCCCTCTTCTTGATGCTGCTGACTGTGATAACCTCACCACTCATAGGGTCTCTGTCCCTCCGCCACTCATTCTGACTGGCTCCATCCACCTTGCTGCACTAAATTACTACTTTCTTCATGTAGTTTATTGCTTCCAAATTTTAAGAAGATGGGTAGGTTGGGACCTGTATCATGGAAGGAAATATCATTAAATATTATAAAATAGTACTCTCCCTCCACTTTTTATATAGAGAGGTGTTATGGCTACATTTTGTGATAGAAATTGAAAATTTGCCACAAATATCCAGTTAAAAATGCAGTGAAAATAATAATCAGAAGCTTGTTCAAAATCTCTTATGTACACATAATTTGCTGATGTTGATTTGCTTATTGAATGAAATATGAGATTAGTGATGGTTTCAGTGAGTGTGAGGTTGTTGTTGCCAGAAGCTCAGTCTGTGTCCCTGATGCCAATCCAATAATGAGGATTTTTTTGGAAAAGGAAAAAGATGGTTTATTGCCTTGCTATCAAACAGAAATGCTGTGGATTCCTGTGCCAATGACTGTGATTTTGCCCATAATCTGGAACTGGGGGGTTTTATAGAAGTGTTTGAGAGAAAAATGAGTTCAACAAAGAGAGTTCAGGAAAGAGATCAAGGAAAAGAAGATGAAGGGAGAAGTATAGGGTTAAGATCAGGGAGAAGTTTAGAGAGAAGATTAGGGAGACGGTCAGGGAAATGGTTAGGAATAAGAAAAATATGTATAATTTTTAAAGTGATAAGGAATCTACTCAAAGCATCAAATGATTCTCTGTTATGTTGCCCCACTGTAAATTTATAGCTTCTAATTCTATGGAAAGTAGGCAACAATATCTTCTATTTATTTTCTCCTGAAATCAGGAAAAATTAGGGAAAGTATCCCAAAGTCTTTGTTCTCTATCAGGTGGGACATGGACAGTTAAGGGCATTCAGCATCAGAGCAATCTAGAGGTCCACAGTGGCAGATGGCATATAACTGAACAAGGCATACCTAGGCAGGGTTTGTGCTAAGTTCACAATAAACTGAGTAGTAAATCATAAATTTTTGTAAATAATAAGCACAAAAAATAGTATTTCACTCAGTCTCTGAAAACCATGTGGACTGTAACTCATAAACTTATCTGTGAAAAACAGATCAAGCTCATTACTGTAGAAGGTTATGAAGATTTGTAGGTTTATGAAATCAGACTGAAATTAACTCAGAAGAAATTTACAACTCTTGACATAATTATTAGGCACTCATATAAGAACATTTTCATGATAACCTCCAGCTTTACTTACTTTTTGTAGGGTTCACACAATTGTACCTCTTAATTTATATTAAAAACCATTGCTCTTCCTTTTAAATGTCCATGCAGGACTGTGCTCAGGCTTTACTCTCCTGCCAGGTGTTTGAGAACAAGTTGATCAAAACTGACCTTTGTCCTACCTACTGTTAAATGCCAGTTGAGATTCCTCAGAGATCACTCTTGGGTACAAGGGGCCAAGCATCCTGACTTCTTTAGTTTTCCTCTAGATGTGCCAACCATCAGGATCGGTCAAGGTCTGGCTGACTACCAGGGTCCAGTCCTAAGAGCAGTTGGGGGCCCAAGGTGGATGGGAGTCATTGGTGTGGTGGAGAAACAGCACACAGAGACACCAAGTGTTCTCAGACTGAGCCTGAATCTTTATTATTCACAGAGTCTTTTTATATGTTTTTCTTTCATACTGATTACATCATTTCATGGTCAATACAAGAAAATATTAAGTAAAAAATCTTCAAGAGTATAATTAATGATCTTATTCAAGAAACATGTTTTTACTGTATGATAGCTTAAATAAAAAGAAAACCAGTTCCCAGCAAGGTAAAGGGCACCATGCTCCCTTTAGTTTTAATTTCCCTGAAAGAATATGTCACTAAGTTTCTATAGAAGTTACCCCTTTCAAGAATGCTAATGTTTGTTATTAACAGTGGAATGTTTTTGTTATTACTAACCAAGAATAGAGAAATCAGGTTATAGTTAATATTTATTTTATTTTGTGTACTCAATGATGGACTAACACCCTAACTAGACATAGGAAGGAAACAAATTGTACCTATGATTAACCTATTTAATTATTGAGAAAAATATCCTTAAACTTAATCATAAACACTAAGAAAGCAATGAAGACCAAAAACCACATCAAAACTCAGAGCAATACACTCTCATATATAACTTTTAGAAAATTTGTATCCTAAAAGAAATCACAGGCTCCTTACAAATTTGAGCAAATCATAATTGCTTATTTATAATTTCATCTAAGTATTAATATAAATTTTATTGTACGTTATTTTGTGTCCCCAAAACATGAAGTATCCCCAGTATTCTCTATAATCTGAATCTAAGGATATATTGATTATTAGTATTAAAAGAAACTGCACATAGAGACATGCCATGCCTATGGCCCCCAAGAGGGAGGATAATCTTTCAAGTATTGAATCCTATACTCCAAAAGAACCATGTCAAGTCACAGAGTGGTAGAAAATAGATGCAGCAGCTGACCATATGTGGCTTCTCTTGGATACATCAGGGTTATTTCCATTGCCATTGACCCATTTCTTAGTAGAATGTGTACTGGCTAGTTTTCTATTCTCTAGGATCCTCTCAATCTCCCTTATCACAGGTCAGGTGACTCACCAAAGGTGCAGAGGCCAGAGAGGAGTTTTGTCATTCTTTGAATCCTAGATGACTTTAGATTGAAAAGCCAAAATACTGGCTGCTTTTTCTTTGGCCCTTTCACTGTTTTGCATTGTTCACCATGTTTTTGAGTTTAAACACCAGGCAAGACAATTTCACCTGTTTAAAGAGAGAGTAACAGGTTATGACTTCAGTATATATAATTGTACAGATACCTCTTTAATTTATTTGGGGTTAGTATTAGTCCTGAAAGTAAGCATTTTATATTCTATAAATTAAATGGAAAATACTAAATGAAATTAACAGAGTAAGAAAAAAAAAACCAGTTTTTGCAATGGCTATGAACCAAGAAAAAATGACTTTTATATTCTTGAAACTTTAGGTATATATTATATTCTCTGTCTGAGATAAAAACTAATCTTTACCAAAAAAATCAATTTTTTGAACACAATTTTAAATAAGCTGATTTCTTAATTATTTTGGAAACATTCTAACTTGGAGTAAGTGGCAGGTAGAGTCTCTTATCTCTGGTAAGGTGGGATTCTTTACAAATAAAACAATACATTACATCTGAAAACAAATCAAAGACAGAAACAGCTTTTAGCTTTTTTTTTTTTTTGCATAAAACGTGGCAGACTCCTTTCATGTTTTACAATATCACCTTTAAACAGATCAGGGTCTCTTTAATACATTCCAAAAATGCATTTAAATTCCAATTCCAGTGTGAAGAGTCATACAAAATTGTACATATAACTTATTGACAACAGGTTACTTTAGTTATAAAACATCAAATTCACAAATAAATACCAAACAAATTTGTTATTTCCATACAAATGTGAGACTTTTGCTACACTTAATTGTACTTTGGAGAATGCCAACATGCAAAGTGATCTCTGAAGAGAAGACTTTTTACATTTGACTAAGTTTAACTATTAAGGTTGAATTTTGAATACAGAATGTATGGTGACAATAATCGCAGGTCTTTTAGAAAACAAAGTTAATGATCAGAAATTGACTTAGTCAAAGCAAGCAGATATAAAACAGGTCTTCAAATGACAGTGTGGCTTTTCTATGTCAGATACAATGTATCAAATAGAGCACTTATTGGTATCTTGCCAAAAAACTTATATAAACTTTCATTTTATAATTTTTTACAGAAAATTTAGACAAGGCTTAGAGAGATAGAGTTCTCAGATTCATGTATATACCATGTCACATATATTTAGATTGTCTACTATATTGTTATAAACTGTGTAACACTTGTTTTTTTAACCAGTTATTGATTCTGCAACTCTCTGCAGGCATATATTTGAATGAGAAACTGTTATAGCAAGAATTGATTTGCCCCAGTAATGAATACTCCCTGGCAAAATGGGGTACCCTGTTAGATCTTAAAATGGGAGAATATTCCTGTCCCCAGTTGAGAAACTGAAAGCTCTGGAATGTACTGTCACATACTTTGGGGACAGCAACCTCCACCCTCCATGGGAAATGGCACTGGAAGGCAAGACAGAGGCCAGGTTCTCTTTGATCATTTTTTTATAGCCAAGGCAGCTTTTCTGGGATCCTCCCCAGCTTGGGTGTAGAGTACTTGACTTCAATGGGATGATCTGCAACTTCCTGGGGTCAAACTGATATTTGACATCTTCAACTTAGTTCTTGATGCTTCAGACCCCTTTTATGAAACTGCACAAATGCCAAATGCCTGTACATAAAGAACCTCTTTCACATACTTTAACCCTGGCAGACCAACTTCAATGTCAAGATTGTATAATAATCCAGAAAAACCATTTAAAGTCCAGATTGTTTAACAGTAAGTCCTCTTTCTCTTAGACATGTTTATCCATATAGGATCAAATTCCAGATTTTATTACACTAAACTATATTTCTCTAGACACACTTGTACCTATATGTACAGACAAGAGATAATCACCAAAACTAGGGCTAACATATAGGAACCTTTTAAATAGACAAATCTGCATGTGCAAGTTTCCTTCATTTCCTTAAACTTGGACAGATGAACTCCAACTGAAAGATTTTACAATGATCTAGGAAGCTATTTAAAAGTCAGATTATTGCAGTAAAAAACATTGTATAATTAAAGGTGGCCCTATTGTTAACTCACTTTACTTCCAAAAGATCCATTCCAACTGCAATATTGTACAAAAAAGAAACAGAAACAACCAGAGAGGAGCCCCAAACTATGGCCAACAGATGGAAACCTTTAAATTTACCAGGTAAGATCCTTTCCAAAAGACTAACCATAGAACTAATGAAGTACAAGCCATATCTCAAAAGGGATATTAGTATACACAAATAAACAGAAAACCAGAAGGAATTCCAAAGATCAATGCCAACAAAGAAATGAGAACCTAAAAGAGATAAGAAGGGAGTACTTATCTTTAGGTTCTTAAATCTCATTGAATCATGACTCCCACAAATCTGGAGACACAGATGTCCCAAGAAGAAGCATTCAGTTGTTCCCACAAAGAAGAATTAGGTGTATGGAATCAAGGGTCTTGGTGCGCACAAAAAATGGCCAAGGCCAAGACCAAATGGCAAAGAGTGTCAGAACTTCTTGTATTCAGTTTCCTTTTTTTCAAAGTAAAGCCATCGATAGAGTAACTTGTTCAGTTCAGGGAAAGAAGTCAGGAAGTCCCCGAAACTAAAAGAGCATCCACAGCTTTTTGGACAGTCCTTAAGTCCCAACCTCTACTCACAGAACAGCTCCTTTTGTTTGGTCTGAGGCAAACTCATAACATCACCAAATTTCTTCAGCAGTCTTCTCTCAACAAACTCACCAGTCATATTTTTTTCTCATTATGGCAGTGGATGTTACTTGAAGGCTCAAGCCTGATCAAGAAAGTTGGAGTAGGGGCTGCTCTCAGGTCCCATCTAGGGTGCCAAATCTATTGCCAAAAACTCAGTCCTTTTTCCAAATGCCAATGTAATATTGAGGACACAGTTTTGAGCAAAAGGAAAAAGATCATTTATTGCTTTGCTAGCAAAGGAGAAACAGAGGAGTCCTGTCCTACAGTCTGTGTTCCCCGTATCATCAGGAAGAAGAGGCTTTTACAGGGATGATTCATAGAAATTGAGTTTAGGGAGAAGAGTTTAGGAAGGCAAAGATCAAGGAAGAGAATATCAGAGAGGAGGATAGGAAAAAGAAGATCAGGGAGAAGGTCAGGAAAAGATGGGGGAAAGGATAAAAATATCTAAGTTTCAAAGCTACAGAGGATATAGTGAAAGTATCATGTGATGTGTTACAAGGCGAGTAGTCAATTCTTTTCTGTTAATACTAAATGCTTTCTCTATAGTTATTAACAGAGAAAACATGAACTTCTTTCTAAAACTTTGTTCATTAAACTGCCTGTTTTTAAATTAAAAGTTCAATTTTTTAAATACTGTACCTTTCTAACATAGTAATTAAAGCCCCTCTGTTTTAAATCCTGTTTCCAATTTAGAATGGAAAAGACTGACAAAATCAAAATAACACTCTGGAAATACTGTCACCATTCAACATGAAATGGAGAAAATATATTATTTTAGCCAATTAGAAAAACAAATCCTCTATATCATACTAACTAATACTCACCTAATTCAATTCAATAAATATATGGCAGCTGGTCAATTATTTATCCCAATTTAGTTTCTGTGAGCTTATCCTAATGACTGAAAGCAGTTTCCTAAATAGTCTGTAAAGGAACGGATTTAATGAAGATCCAAAGACTGCCACTTGCCTCTTATGGCTGAGAACAAATGGTGTTAATACTGAATACTAACTGCTGGTCTCAGATTATTTTAACAAATTAAATGATTCAGTACATCATCCAGTCTTTTGTCCAAGTGTGAGACATGAAAAGACACATGTTTGGTATTTCAGGGACTATTTCTGTTAGGGTGTTGTTTATTTTACAAAATTTTTATTTCCATTAAGATGATTCGTGAATATGATTAAGTGTTTCTTTTGAGATCAGACATGTAGAAAACATTCTGAAAAATTGTGGTCAGAAATTTTGCAAGATAGCAGCATTTAATAATTATTTCATCAAATATTTCTGTTTTAAGTGTTTTTGTTTTTCACAAATAATAAGTAATAAGTAATAATAACAAATAATTATACATGACTCATATTTCAAAATATCTAATAAACATAAAATTCTTAAAAACATTTTAGAAAATTATTACCTAAAATAATGTTTACATCAATGAATATAGAGTTTGTGACTTCATGAAAACTTTCAAGTGACCTAAATCATCTCACAAGCAGTAGTGGAAAACACATGGTGTAAATTTATTTGAGATGGGTAAGATCAAAATTAAAAGTCATCTATAGAAGTAGATGGTGGGCATATTTTCCCCAATGTATCTAAAAATAGCAATTTTCCAGTAGAAAAGAATGTATGTAAAAAAAATTTTAGCAAACCATATTAACAAAACAGAAACCCATTTGGTTGCTTGCAATATTCAGAGCAATAGACATTTTTACATAAAGACAAAAATGGTATTCTATTTTGAAGATTACATTATTTGCAAAGAAACTAATGCAAGAAAGATGAAGAAAAATGTATTCCTCCATAACAACTAAATGTAATATATGAGCAAATAGACTTTATGGTCATATAGAGCTCAGTAATTTGAATATCATAATGTCTTTTCTGTTTATTGGCCTCCAAACTGAGCACAGACTAGGCACCTGAAAAGAATGTGGTCAAGTAGGAGGATTTAACTGTTGGAATCCAGTCTTGTGTTCACATCTCATCTCTGACAAGTCCCAGTACATGATGAACATCCTGAGTCTAGGTGTTCAATAGGTAAAACAATTTTCCTTGAGAGATTGTTAGGAAAATTAAATTTGAATACATCTGGCTCTGTTAATACCATACCTAAAGTATAGAACCCATCCAAATTTTTTAAATAAGTTAATGATGAATATTCTATATTTAAAAAATAAGGTTTGTTCCTATACAAATATCTTGCTAGTTAGAGCTTTAATCTTACCTAGCACAAAAACTTGAATGGAGAGATTTTTCTTTCTCTTTACTTTTTAAAACATCTTATTCAATTACAAAGTTGCACTGTAGGTATTTCTTTCATTGAAATGCATTCACAATGTTTTCTTCAATTGTATTTTAAGAAATTCTTATGTGCAGAGTGGCAACTGTCTATAATCCTGAATATTTACAGGCATCTGAGGGAGGAAGATCCCATTTATGAGACCAGTCAAGGAAACCTCATGGGACTGTCAGCAACTTAACAAGACTCTGTATCAATATAAATTTTAAAAAAATGAAATAAAAAGACTGAAAATGTAGCAAGGTGTTAATATAAACCTGAGTTCAATCCCCAATCCCAAAAAAAAAAAAAAAAAAGAAAACCTCAATTTATTCAGTAAACCTTGTATTACAACTTTTACTCAATAAAATTTCTTTTCTCAACAAAAGTAAAGGTGAGCTAGATGTGCTGGCACATATCCATAATCCCAGCTGTGGGAGCTTGGGGCAAAATGATCATGAGTTCAAAGCAAGTCTCAGCAAGTTAGTAAAGCCCAAAGCAACTCAGGAAGACACTGTCTCTAAATAAAATAAAATAAGGGCAGGGAATGTGCCTCAGTGCTTATCCCTGGGTTCAATACTGATACCAAAAAAACAAAAAGAAAGAAAGAATAGATAAAATTAATGGTTAAAAAGAAAACCTACATGGTTGAAACATTAAGAAATTCAGGAAAAAAAGAATGCAGTAATAGAGGTAGCAAACTCCACATTGATTTATAGAGTAGGATATGAAATAAAGTGGACTTGTTTTCAAATGTGGACTCAATTAACTACTATATTGGTAATCTAGGATAAGTCACTTAATTTCTCAGACTATCATATTTTTGTATATTGAGGGAAATAATAGCTTTGAATAGTTTTAAAGTTTAATGTCTTTAAACTAATGCCTAACATACCATGAGATCCCAATAAATGCTAGTTTATTTGTATTAACACCATTCATATTAATTATAACATTTTGCAAATTTGGACTTATCACTACATGTAACTTATTTATACCATGGCTCAATTTTATTATGAGGGTATAGATAATAAAATGAAAGTATTTACTATTCTATAGTGATTAAATTCTAATTGTGCAGAAAAAAAAAATTTTTTTTTTTTTTTGTGGTGCTGGGGATATATCCCCAGACACAGAAAAAATTTTAAAATACTCTTGCTTGATGTTTGATAAATAACAAGACTGGGTGTTATCTGCATTGGCATTTAGTGTGGAAAAGAAGTGAATGCTCTTAGGAATACCTAAAATACATTCCAAATATATCTTTATCCAAATATCTGTAAATATTGTGTGCCCAGCTATAGATCTTGTTCTCTTACTGGAAAAATGAAAATAACCTTGTGTCTATCTGCTTTTATTTTGACCACCCTCCAACTTGAATAAATTTGAGTAGCTTGAGTAGATATTATTTTCTAACTTGGGTAAATGTTTTGAAGTATGAATTATGTTATATCACTTTCCAATGACAACTCTATAAAATAAAATCCAAGTTCCTTATGATAGTCATTGTGGTTTCATTTCTTCAAAGATGGTCCTAAATGATACTTGCTTCTTGATATTTCCACCCTTCTGTGCATCCTCCCATGCCAAACCACGGTTTGTTTGTCTAACCAAGAGCACACATCAGAGATGGTGGTACATTGCTTCAGAAATATGTTTTACTATAAAGAACATGAGCTGCCATGTTACAAGAACAGTGCCGCCGAGTCTCACATGTAAGGAATTAAAATGCCTGACCAGCAACCAGTGAGGATATGAGGTGGCTGGCACACTTACCCATGAGTTTGATGTACATCAATGAGTCGATTCTTGAAATGACTACAACCTCAGGTAGACCCTTCAGCCAGAAATGCCCCCCTAGACACACCCAATTCCTGATTCAGAAAAAGTGTCTCGTCCAGGGAGTACAATGAAGACTCGGCTCTCAAATGAAGTTTTAAGGTCTTTATTTTTATGGGAGAGCTTCTGAGCCGAGTGCCTGGTTCTTCCTCCTCCTCCACCGCCGCCATCTTCTTTTTCTTCTCTTGTCGTGCAGCTCTCTCTCTCCTTCTTCTCTTGTCATGCAGTTTTCTCTCTCCTTCTTTTCTCTCATGCAGCTGTCACTTCTCTCTTCTTCCTCTCTCGTCGTGCTGTGGCCACCTCTCCTCTTTTCTCATCCCACAGCTGCTGCCTGCCCTCCTTGCCTTGCTTGCTCTGCCTTGCTTGCTCCCGCCGCCGTGCAAAATACGCAGCTTTATGGGATATAACAGCCAATCACCTTAATGGGTCAGGCGTTTGGCTCGTGGAGACGTAATGGTGGGTAATGAGGACATGTACTGATCACGAGCTAAGCACGGATGCGGAGGAGATCAGTCAGCCAATAGAAAGCACTTGCAGCTGGGCTTCTCAGTGCCATAGGGCAAGGACAGCCACCACTGCATGGCCCAGAGGGACTCCTCAGTTAGACTCCTTGCAGTGCTCTGTGCTTATGAGTCAGGGAATGTGCATTCCTGTGGGAAAGGCTGTGGATGGAGAGATGTTCCCTAGAAGGAGGTTTGTGGACGGGGGTTCAGAGTGACAAGTGTCTTCATCCTCAGAGAACTGATCCTGATCAGGAAACATGTGGAGGATTCTGTTCTGAAACCACCGTCCTCACTGTCTTCATCCAGGAAACCACCACCCCACTCCATCTTCCCCAAAGGATTAAAAAACCAGCACTATTCCAGAGAGGTGTGCCAAAGGCTGTAGGGCTTTGAATTAGCCATGACCACCAAACCCAGCAAGATACAGCAGGTAAGGATAACAGGCCACCCAAGGTGAATCCTCTGACACCCTTGAAAGTTCCCCAAGCACTCCTCAGGCAGGCACCTTGATCACCACACAGCTCCCTATCTCCCCGTTCAAAACTCTCCAGCCCCAAGCAGCTACCAGCACAGGCTCTCCCCACCTCCACTCAGGTTGCTTCTCCCACTCCACAGTGCTCCATCTAGCAAAAGGTGGCTCTTTCCACCGTGGCTTCTCCCATCCCATGGATGCTCCCTCAATTAGTTCCTGTACTCCTTCTCCCCCCAGGTGGCTGCCCTTCTCAGGTGCCCCCACTCCACCAGGTGGCTCCCTCACATTTTTCTATCCTTCCCTTCTCCTGGGTAACTTCCCCTGTCCCCTAGTCCCTCTAATGATCTGTTCCCCTGCTACTAGTGCCATGTCCCCTTGAACTATTCCCTTCAGGGTTATTTTATCATATGGGGTGTGCCCACTTCTTACCCTAGCTAATGTTCAGGGGTTCCCAGAGTTGAGATGAGCCTTAGAAAACTAGGCCTATGGTAATACCAGGCAAAGAAGTGGCCCTGGCCAGGAGCATCAGAAGGATCTGCCCCTTCAGGGCTGCAGGATATTCCACACGTAGTTTGGGTGCTCTGGAGTTTAGCTGGGAGTGGTTGGGGTCAGCTTGGGAGGCAGTTCAACATCTGGCTGGGGGCGGGGTCAACACAGGAAGTGGGGCCCATGAGTCCTGTCCACAAAGACCTGCTCTGCCTCCCCCACACATGCTAACCACACAGCCCTCTCTCTAGTGAAGCTGTATGACCCATTGCTCTGCTGTCTGTGGAAAGCTTAGCAGGGCACCACTTACTTGGTGGACATGAGTTTCCCCAGCCAGCTGTTTGCATCCCTGTATCCCAAAGATAGAAGTATTGTTTTTGGGCAGGAGAATTTGTCTTCAGAGACAAGCTTGACCACTGAGCAGGTGTACAACTGGTTTGCCTATTGCTGATGGCACCAAAAGATACTTTCTGAGCATATGCTGTCAGCCTGGAGATCATGCCAGAACTCACAGAACTCCCCAGTGCTGAGGAGAGTTCTGAGCTCCTGTGGGAGTCAGGCAGCTGCCTTGACAACTCTAGCTGCATTTACAGGTCCCTGGGTCTGATTTGTGACAGGAACAGGCTGACTTGGGAGGACTCAGGTGGAACTGTGACTGAATGTTCAGGAGTCAGTTTGGAAACAGGGGCATCATGTTGCCAGAGGGAAGAGACAGTGAATATACCTGAGAATTGAGCCAAGCTATATGTTTGGGCTCATATTTACAGGAAGGGGTCAGCTCAAAGTCAGATGAAGGGACAAAGACAGGATGTACATGTGCCCAGTGGATACTCCTGTTTCAGTCAATACAGTTGCACTCACCTGCTGACTTGCAAGCCCACTAAGCCTTCCCACCTCTGATCCCTTTTCAGCAGGATGTGAGGAAACTGAGCCTGCACAGTTCCCAGACACCACCCTAGGATTGTGGGGGCCATTGACCCTGGCCCAAGACAATTCTGGATCCCTCACAACCCCCAGGTAACTTGTTACCAGGTAGTGTCATCTCCTCGGGCTGTGGAACCATCATGCCTCTTCAGTTTTCTTCCTTCCTTAGGTGTAGACTAGGGTGTTGAGTGGATATAAGTGTTCTGGACCCTGACCCTGGCACCTGATCAAAGAGAGGTGTGACATCTGGGGGTGGAAAGGATGCCACTAGTAAGGAACCCACATCAGGGAAGTGCTACCTCTGCTGCCATAATTTCTCCTTGCAGCTGACCCACATATCCCTAAATTCATTTGTAATTCAGAGAACAGGGGATACACAAGGAGAGAAAAGCTTATATACCTGCCACCAAAAGATCTAGCTGTCTCTGGGACTCATTTCTCATTGGCAGTCAGTTTCTTTATTTTTTAATTTTAATTGAAAATAATAAATTTACATAGGGCAATATAATTTGATTCACTCTGTTATTTTGTCCCTTCCCCCTCACCCGTCCCACCCCTCTTTTCCCTCTATACAGTCCTTCCATTCTCCGTTTTAACCAACCACCTTATCCCTAACCCTAAACCTAACCCTAACCCTAACACTAACTCCTCCTACCCCCACTTATATGTCATCATCCGCTTATCAGCGAGATCATTTGTCCTTTAGTTTTTTGAGATTGGCTTATCTCACTTAGCATGATATCCTCCAATATCATCCATTTTCCTGCAAATGCCATGATTTTATCATTCTTCATGACAGAGTAATATTCCATTATATATATATATATATATATATATATATATATATATATATATATATATATATGCCACATTTTCTTTATCCATTCATCAACTGAAGGGCATCTAGGTTGGTTCCACATCTGACTATAGTGAATCGAGCAGCTATGAACATTGATGTGGCTGTATCTCTGCAGTATGTGGATTTTAAGTCCTTTGGGTATAGGCCAAGGAGTGGGATAGATGGGTCAAATGGTGGTTCCATTCCAAGCTTTCTGAGGAATCTCCATACTACTTTCCAGAGTGGCTGCACTAATTTGCAACCCTACCAGCAGTGTATGAGTGTACCTTTTTCCCCACATCTTCGCCAACACCTATTGTTGCTTGTGTTCTTGATAATCGAAACTTCTAGTTGGGGTGAGATGAAATCTTAGGGTAGTTTTGATTTGCATTTCTCTTATTAGTAGAGACGTTAAACATTTTTTCATATATCTGTTGATTGCTTGTACATCTTCTGTGAAGTGTCTGTTCATTTCCTTAGCCCATTTGTTGATTGGATTGTTTGTATTCTTGGTGTAGTTTTCTGAGTTCTTTATAGATTCTGGAAATTAGCGCTCAATCTGAAGTATAAGTGGCAAAGATATTCTCCGACTATGTAGGCTCTCTGTTCACATTACTGATAGTTTCCTTTGCTGAGAGAAAGATTTATAGTTTGAATCTATCCCAGTGGTTGATTCTAGCTTTTATTTCTTGTGCTATGGGAGTCCTGTTAAGGAAGTCTGATCCTAAGCCAACAAGTTGAAGGTTTGAATGTACTTTTTCTTCTATAAGATGCAGGGCCTCTGGTCTGATTCCGAGGTCCTTGATCCATTGTGAGTTGTGTTTTGTGCAGGGTGAGAGATAGGGATTTAGTTTCATTCTGTTGCATATGGATTTCCAGTTTTCCCAGCACCATTTGTTGAAGAGGCTATCTTTTCTCCATTGTATGTTTTTGGTACCTTTGTCTAGTTAGAGATAAATGTATTTATTTGGGTTTGACTCTGTGTCCTCTATTTTGTACCATTGATCTACTTATCTATTTTAGTGTCAATAGCATACTGTTTTTGTTACTATTGCTTTGTATTAAAGTAGAAGATCTGATATTGCGAAACCCCCTGCTTCACTCTTTCTACTGAGGATTGCTTTAGCTATTCTGTGTTTCTTATTCTTCCAGATGAATTTCATAATTGCTTGCTCTATTTCTGTAAGGTACATCATTGGGATTTTAATTGGAATTGCATTGAATCTGTATAGCACTTTTGGTAGTATGGCCATTTTGACAATATTAATTCTGCCTATCCAAGAACATGGAAGATCTTTCCATCTCCTAAGGCTTTCTTTAATTTCTTTTTTGAGTGTTCTGTAGTTCTCATTGTACAGGTCTTTCACCTCTTTTGTGAGATTGATTCCTAAGTACTTTATTTTTTTCGATGCTATTGTGAATGTGGTAGTTTTCCTAATTTCTCTTTCTGAATATTCATCACTTATGTATAAGAATGCATTGGATTTATGAGCACTGATCTTGTAACCTTCTACTTTACTGAATTCACTTATGAGTTCAAAGAGTTTTCTGGTGGAATTTCCAGGTACCTCTAAATATATAATCATGTCATCAGCGAACAGGGATAGTTTGAGTTCTTCTTTTCCAATTAGTATCCCATTAATTTCTTCTGTTTGTCTAATTGCTCTGGCTAGAGTCTCAAGAACAATATTGAACAGAAGTGGTGAAAGAGGTCATTCCTGCCTTGTTCCAGTTTTTAGGGGGAATGCTTTCAGTTTTTCACCATTTAGAATGATATTGGCCATGGGCTTAGCGTAGATGGCCTTTACAATGTTAAGAAATGTTCCCACTACCCCAATTTTCTCTAATGTTTTGAGCATGAAGGGATTCTGTATTTTCTGAAATGCTTTTTTCTGCATCTATTGAAATAATCATGTGATTCTTAACTTTTAGACTGTTGATCTGGTGAATGATATTTATTGATTTCCGGATGTTCAACCAAGCTTGCATCCTTGGGATAAAACCCATTTGGTCATGGTGCACTATCATTTTAATATATTTTTGTATGTAATTTGCTAAACTTTTGTTCAGAATTTTTGCATCCATGTTCATTAAGGATATTGCTCTGATATTTTCTTTCCTTGATGAGTCTCTATCTGGTTTAGGTATCAGGGTGATATTGGCTTCATAGAATGAGTTTGGGAGGGTTCCCTCCTCTTCTATTTTATGGAATACTTTGAGAAGTATTGGAATGAGCTCTTCTTTAAAGGTTTTGTAGAACTTGGCTGAGAACCCATGTGGTCCCGGACTTTTCTTTGTTGGTAGGCTTTTGATGACCTCTTCTATTTCATTGCATGAAATTGATTTATTTAAGTTGTGTATGTCCTCCTCGTTCAGTTTAGGTAATTCATATGTCTCTAGAAACTTGTTGATGTCTTCAAAATTTTCTGTTCCGTTAGAGTATAGATTTTCAAAATAGCTTCTAATTATCTTTTGTATTTCACTCGTGTTTGTTTTGATATTTCCTTGTTCATTCCAAAGTTTAGTAATTTGAGTTTTCTTCCTCTCTTTGTTAGTGTGGCTAAGGGTTTATCAATTTTGTTTATTTTTTCAAAGAACCAACTATTTATTTTGTTAATTTTTTCGATTGTTTCTTTTGTTTCAATTTCGTTGATTTCGGCTCTGATTTTAACTATTTCCTGTCTTCTACTACTTTTGGTGTTAGTCTGCTCTTCTTTTTCTAGGGCTTTGAGCTGTCGTGTTAAGTCGTTTATTTGTTGATTTCTACTTCTTTTGTTGAATGTGCCCCATGAAATAAATCTTCCTCTAAGTACTGTTTTCATACTGTCCCAGATAATTTGATATGATGTGTCTTTGTTCTTGTTTACTTCTAAGAATTTTATTTTTTAATCTCCCTCCTGATGTCTTCTGTTATCCATTCATCATATAATATTGTATTATTTAATCTCCAGGTTTTGGAGAAGTTTCTGTTTTTTATTCTGTCATTTATTTCTAATTTCAATCCATTATGATCTGATAGAGTACAAGGTAGTATCTCTATCTTATTGTATTTGCTAACAGTAGCTTTTTGGCTTAAGACATGTTCTATTTTAGAGAAGAATCCATGTGTTGCTGAAAAGAAAGTTTATTCATTCTTTGTTGGATGGTATATTCGATATAAGTCGGTTAAGTCTAAATTGTTGATTGTGTTATTGAGATCTATGGTTTCTTTATTCATTTTTTGTTTGGACGATCTATCCAGTGGTGAGAGAGATATTTTAAAATCGCCTAGTATTATTGTGTTGTGGTCTATTTGATTTCTGGAATTGAGAAGGATTTGTTTGATGTACATGAATGAGCGAATGTTCAGGGCATAGATATTTATGATTGTTATGTTTTGCTGATTTATGCTTTCCTTAAGCAGTAGGTAATGTCCTTCTTTATCCTTTCTGACTAGTTTATGCTTGAAGTCCACATTATCTGAAATGAGGATGGCTACTCCAGCTTTTTTGCTGTGTCCATGTGCATGGTATGTTTTTTCCCATCCTTTCACCTTTAGTCTATGGGTATCTCTTTCTATGAGATGAGTCTCTTGCAGGCAGCAAATTGTTGGATTTTTCTTTTTAATCCATTCTGCCAGTCTATGTCTTTTGATTGATGAGTTCAGGAAATTAACATTCAGGGGTATTATTGTGATATGATTTGTATTCCCAGTCATTTGACTCATTTTTTTTTTTGACATGATTTGGTTTCCCCTTTATTTGGCTATTCCTTTAGGCTAGTTCCTCCCGTTGCTGATTTGCATAGTTGTTTTTCATCTCCTCCTCATGGAATATTTTGCTGAGAATGTTCTGCAATGCTGGCTTTCTTTTTGTAAATTCCTTTAGCTTTTGTTTGTCATGTAAGTATCTTATTTCATTGTTAAATCTGAAAGTAAGTTTTGCTGGGTGCAAGATTCTTGGTTGGCATCCATTTTCTTTCAGGGCTTGGTAAATGTTGTTCCAGGCCCTTCTAGTTTTTAGGGCCTGGATTGAAAAATCTGCTGATATTCTTATTGGTTTTCCCATGAATGTAATTTGATTCTTTTCTCTTGAGGCCTTTAAATTTCTCTCTTTATTTTGTATGATAGGTATTTTCATAATAATGTGCCTTGGTGTGCGTCTGTTGTAATTTGTATATTTGGAGTCGTATAAGCCTCTTGTACTTGGTTTTCCATTTCATTCTTCAGATTTGGGACATTTTCTGATATTATTTGAATAGATTGTTCATTTCTTTGGTTTGTTTCTCTATCTTCCTCAATCCCAATAATTCTTAAATTTGGCCTTTTCATGATATACCATAGCTCTTGTAGATTCTGTTCATGATTTCTTACCATCTTTTCTGTTTGGTCAACTTTGTTTTCAAGATTAAATATTTTGTCTTCAATATCTGAGGTTCTGTCTTCAAGGTGTTCTATCCTAATGGTTATGCTTTCTATGGAGTTTTTAACTTGATTTATTGTTTCCTTCATTTCAAGGATTTCTGTTTGTTTTTTTTTTCAATATCTCTAACTCTTTATTGAAATGATCTCTTGCTTCCCATATTTGCCCCTTTAACTGTTGATTGGTGCGATCATTTAATGCCTACATTTGCTCTTTCATGTCCTCGTTTGCTTCCCTGATTGTTTTAATTATGTACTTTCTGAACTCCCTTTCTGACCTTTCTTCTGCTGAGCTGTCATTGGGTTTTGCTGATATAGTATCTAGGTTTTTTGAGACATTTTCTTCCCTTGTTTTCTCATATTGGTCAGATGTCAGTGGGACTTTGTGATATTACAGAATTCTTCTATTGGTTTATAGTGTCCCTGTAGAGTTCCAGTGTCTCACCTTCCTGCCTTCAGTAGTCTAATGTCTTGGTGTAACTTGATAATGCAGTACTTCCAAGGAAAGCTGCCCCTAGCCCGCTACTGGTTCCAGGACTTGGAGCTGACTCTGTGTGGAAAGGCTCTCACTGGGGGGCCTGCTCCAAGAAGCTAGTCAGGAAAGGCACTTCCTGCTGGAGGGGTCCAGGCTGTGGGATGCTTGTGGAAGTCCCTTGCTGCCCTGTTCTGGTCCCTGAATCAACCTGTGGGCAGAAACTCACCGCTGTGGTTCAGGGACTTGAAACTTGGTTCTGTGCAGAAAAGCTCTCACTGGGGGGCCTGCTCCCACAGAGCTGAGAATCTGGCCCTGTGGGAGAAGCCCACCGCGGAAGTGCACAGAGCTGCCTGGGGAAGCCTCTAGGTGCCCTGCCCTACTCTAATAAGCCACCCAAATCCATACCTGCCACCTGGGCAGCACTTCACCAGGTGGGGGAGACTCACCCCGTGGCTCTGTTTTAGTCTGAGTCTCTCAATGCCTCCCCTTGTTGAATCCTGGGTTCTGGAGCGACTGGAGATGCAGTCACCCTCTAGTCCACCATCTTGGATCCCGGCAGTCAGTTTCTTATTTCATGGAGTCAGCAGTGGCAAACCATCCCACCCCTCACTATTATTGTTGAGCCATCTCCCTTCTCTCTGTTCTCAACTGTCCTAAGGCATGATTCCAAAACCAGGATCAGGATAGCTTGGGCAGCCAAGGCTATTCAGTGTGGGGCTGGTGCCCAGGCCAGCCCCCGATTTGTTTTGTCACCGCATTGTGTACACTTGTCCCATTTTCTGTGCACCCTTGTTACATTAGAATCTCCCCTGTCACCAACCATGAGAAGCTTACATCCAGGCCCAGCTCCATCCAGGTGTGTGGTCTCAGGAATGTTCCCATTACCTCCTACCAAATACATGGGGATGATGACAGGGCCTGCTGCTCTCACTGCTGCAGGAAGGTCAAATAACTGTTTATTGGAAACACAGGAGCAGCACCAGAGATGTGAGTGGTCACCAGTGTAGATAACTGCATTTCGACCAGCTTCTGCCCAATTCACTCATCTCTCAGACTCTTGCTAAATGTTTTCAGTTTTCAATAGTTGGCAGAAAGTTGTAGATAAACTGCTAAGGTATTTTAGTACGTAGTATTGGTCTCCTCTGAGTACTTTTGGTGCATGGACCACTGGAGCTCTACTCTTGCCTTTGTAGCCACAGGAGAGGGTCCAAGCAGTGAGGTGAGTGCTGGGTCCATGCCTTTCAGGGCTACTTGTTGTGGGACACACAATGATCTTGTCTGAAGTTTTCTCCTAGGAAGTTGCTGCAGTCTGAGGCAGCCTCTGCTGTGTCCTACAGAGCACTACAGAGAGGTGAGATTTACCAGGAAAAATTGACCACCATCCTGCCACCCTTTTTCACATCTGGCCCTGGTCTCTGCCCTCTGGCTGCCAGCAGTGAGGAGCTGAATCCCGCCCTGGTTGCCCTCAAGGCATGGCTATTGGACCTTCAACTGGAATCCTCCAAGGAAGTCTGCTTTTACAACAGGCAGCTCATCCACCATCATGCACTGGACTCTGATGATTTCTGCTGGAGTTACCATGGTAGTTGCTGCCCTTGTTGATCATGGATCTATAGGTAGATCCCCTTAACATAGACCTTGAAGTTCTCCATTGGACACTTTATCATCTTGGGTTTAGTTTGAGGGGCAGAATGTAGGCAAATGGTCCCTCCTATGCTCCTCACTGTAATCATCTGTCTCACCTTCCAGGACCATGCCACAGAGAAGGTCATAATCCTTCGACTTATCCACATAAGCCAAGGCAGAAATGTTTTTCTAGTTTCATTTATGGTTATCATCTACATGTGCATTATGTGTATCAAAACCAATAGAGTCTGTGACTTCCCTTGTAGAATACTCTGATTCAACTGCAATTTTTAGTGTCCTATGTATTTTTCCCTTTACCTTTTTGTTTTCATGAAATTTCTGTATGCATTTTTTCTTTATTCTTTCTTTATTTTATTTTTTTGATATCAGATATTAAAACGAGAGGTAGCCCTTTTACCACCAAGCCACATCCTCAGCCCTTTTAATATTTTATATAGATACAGGGTTTTGCTGAGTTGCTTAAGGCACCTCTAAATTGTTGAATTTGGATTTGAACTGCATCTGCATTCCCAGTCACTTGGATTATGGGTGCACACCATCACGCTTGCCTTCTATATGCCTTTTCTTTTTTTATTTTTATTGCACAAATGCTTTGATTTCACTCATAACATCTCCCAGGATTTCAAGAACCCCATCTGAGAATTCTCTGCATGGGGTCTTCTCTTCTTGTTGCCACTGCAAGGGGTGGCTTCCAGGGTTGAGTTGGGTAGCATTGTCATAATTGGAGCTCCCATTCCTGCTTTGCTTTGTGACCCCAGTGCTTGCTGAATGGCAACTTTGTTCTTTCTTCCTTAACTCCCTTGCTTTTTTAGAGAACATCCTCATTTATTTTTCACAAAAAAGCACGAAGAAGGTAAATTTTCTGAATGTTTGAATGTCTGAAATCCATACTCCTACCTGAAAAACCATTTGGCAGGAGCAGAATTCTGAGCTGTAAACACTTTTCCCTTTAGAAATATAAAAAAGTAACTTTTTTAAAGAAGTTGGTGTGGTTAAGCAAGGTGTTCAGTTCTTGACAGACAACCTGCCTTTGCCTTCTCAGAACCTTTGGGTTCCTACTCATTTTGCTGTTCTGAACTTTCACACTGGTAGTCCTGGTTTGGACTTTTGAATTGTCTTCTTTTCACACTTTTCAGCTTAAAGAACTAAGTCTCCTGAAACCCATAGGTGTCTTATAGTACTGTTCCCATTCAGTTGCCCCAAGGCTGTCGGCCTGTCCTTGCTTCCTGGCTGGAGGCTGTGAATTTCCTCTGCTTCTGTCAGAGTGCTCTCCAAGTTCTGATGAATGAGCAAGCAGAAAAAGCAGAAGCAGAGCCACATACCAGGTGGTCAGGCAGGTCTTGGGCAGCTGAACACAAGGGAATCTTGTCACAGTTGTGGCAGGAGAGATGCCAGCAAAATCTCCACCCAAGGCCTGAGTTCTATATCTGAGGCCACAAGATCAAACCTGGTTGTCCTGCCTTATATGCTCAGGGTAGAGAGAAATCTGCCTTCTCCAGCACTTTCCTCTTACACCTATGTACACTGAAAGCTGACCAAGTCATGACAGCTCATCTTTAAGAGTGAAGCAAATTCTGAGATATTCTCAGATACATCTTACAGGGTGAGAAAGACAGGGTGATGGAGGGTGAGATAGTGATAGTTTTTACCTCAGAGAGACCAATGTGAGTGGAGAAAATGGAAACCTTAGTGGCTGGGGGCCAGGTTCCTGTGCACCTGCCAAAGGAGTATGGCAGAATGCACTGCACTTCTTCATGGTACTGGAAGGGAGTGCACAGCACAGCCTGGCTCAGTGGAACTTGGTGGAGAAAGACTATAATGGCAGAAAAGAGATTGAAGTCAGTGGATCCCATGATCATTTGGTATCTGGAAGCCTGAGGAGGCTGCTGGGATCAATGTTGGGATAGATTCTTCCAGAGAGGTAGGTGGAGGCCAAGTGTGCTGAGCCTGGCTCAAGGGACCCAGGATGATGGACTGAATGTTCCATCTGCCTCCCCACTTGAGGCTGTGTTGTGCCAAACATGGACCACACTCCTGCTCCCACCAGTGGGTTATGGACTTTCTTTACTTGCAGAATTTATCAATCCACCCCAGCAGCAGTTCCCAGAATTTGTACCTGGAGGAGGGTCTATGCACATATGTTGTATCAGCAGAGGTAGGCATCTTCCTGGTGGCACAGCACCCACCATAGGCTCCTGAACATTTCCTCCTGGAGAGGTAAGCCTTAAGAGCCACTGAATTGTATGGTGCTGTGTGAAGGCCATGAGATAGGGCAGTGCCTGGTTTATAGACCCACTACCTCAGATTTTGCCAGTCAAGGCCTTTCCTATGGATTTCTAAAAACAGTAATATTCCCTCCAGACTGCATCCCTGAAAACAGCACTGCTTTTCTTTTTTCTTTTTGTACTAGGGTTTCAGTATCTCTCCAGGGGCATTTTTCCACTGAGCTATATGCCCAACTCTCTACTTTTTTATCTTGTGACTAGTTCAATGAGACTGGCCTTCAACTTGCCATCCTTCTGCCTCAGCCTCTCATGTTGCTGGGATTGTACATGTTCACCTCTGTACCTGCCTAGAATCTGAAGTTTTCCACTCAAAGGAAAGAATGTACCAAGCACCAGAGCAGATGTGTGCATCCTGTCCTTTGGCAGGTGCTCAGATTTTATCCCTTTCCTGCAGTCATCCTGGGATTGCACAACCTCTTTCTGTGTTTTATTTTCCAGACAATGTCTATTGTGTTTCGAGCAGCATTATATCCAAACTGTGGGGTATTTGATGTTGTTATTTTATTTTTTGTTTGTTTGTTTGTTTGTTTGTTTTGTGTGTGTTTTTCTATACCAGGGATTAAATTCAGACTCATTCAACCACTGAACCACATCCCCAGCCTTATTTTGTATTTTATTTAGAGACAGAGTCTTACTGAATTGCTTGAAACCTCACTTTTTCTGAGGCTGCCTTTGAATTCTCAATCCTTCTGCCTCAATCTCCTGAGGCACTGGGACTACAGGCATGTGTCACCCTGCCCAACCAAGTTCACAGCCCATCTCATTATGGTCACTGCTTCAGCTTTCTTACAGGTGTTGGGATTAACATGTGAAAGTTCTTTGTTGGTTCTTCTACAGTCTGTGCCATCTATTCTAAATTCAGAAAGAGTTCATTGAATATTTGAGTGATTGCCCCAATCCATAATTCAAATTTGATTAAATATCATCCTATGTAGAGACCTGAACAAGGAATATCTCTGCAATTATTTATATTTTGCTTTGTTTCTTTCAATCGTGCTTCTTAGTTTTCTGAAAGTATAATTGTAATTTATAAGGTATTTAAAATTTTCAATTTTGATGGTGTTATTATAAAACTTATTGTTTATAATTTTTTCTTAGTCTAGTTTTAAATTCCAATTTTTCCCACAAACTTTTGCTGATATATAAGAAATAAATGAACTTCAGCCTGTCAACCATATATTTTGATTTTTGCTATCACCATACTTTCTCATCAAACATGGCATTATGGGCTTTATTGCTATTTTCTTTAAATTTTTAAAATTTGTTCTAATTATTTACACATGATAGTAGAATGCATTTATGCATTTTGATAAATCATACATAAATGGAATATAATTTCTCATTTTTCTGATTGTACATATTGTGGGATCACATTGGTCATGCAGTCATAAATATATATAGGTAATAATGTCTGTTGCACTCTACTGCTCTTCCTATCCCCAAATTACCAAAATCATTGCCTAGAAAAATCAAAACCATGAATTTCATAGCTTCATCAGAACTGACAGAAGGGAATGAAGGGGCAACGCTGAACAGTGAGCATTAAGTGTCCTGTTTTGTCCACAGTGATGAGCAGGTGGTTCTCAGGGCCACTTTTCCTGATCCCCATGAATCATCTGCCTGCCAGAAATGGGTGTCCTGTGCCCACAGGGGAAAGAAACTTAGAGTGAAGGAACCTTGGAGCCATGACTCTGGTGACAAAAGCCTCCTTCTTCTTGAGGCCCATACAGGGAGATAGATGCCTCTACTGGGAACACCTGGAGACCATGTCTCCTTGGCACCTTCATGTGAGATGTCACTGTGGGTTCAGGATAACCAAAGTGCATCTGAGGAAAAGGTGAGGAAGAATGAAGGAAAGCTTGTCAACCACTATTCTATGTGCTGAGGAGGAAGCTCTGCCACGTTATTTTCTTTCACAGATAATGTTTAAGCTGGGGTTACTTTTCCAAAAGCATCCTTTGTTGAGGTTTTGGCTGCTCAACCTCATAACCTGATGTCATAGCATAATATTTTATAAACAGGTTGTGTATCTGGGGAGGAATCTCAGGACACTGAAAAGAGAAACACTGAGACACAACTCAGAATGTTGCAGGAATGCCATGGGAGTCCCCTGGAGCCTCATGGGGGCTTGAGGGAAGACTAGTGCCACCTTACTGCTTAATCTTATTCCTGTTTTTATGGCTCTCTTTTTTCAGTGTTAAAGTACTTGAAACGATGAGAATTTGATGTATCAATGCAATATCGTTGTGAAAAAAATTCTTTAACTATGTAACTTTGATTTTTACAAAAGATACTGGGGCTTTCTTGGTGAGTCTGCACACAGATGGGTGGGCTACTTGACATTTCCCAGAAGCCACTATGGTCACAGCTGTGGCAATAAATTCCAGACTACACTGCTCAGAATTCCTGGAGGTACCTGGGCATACATACTGCTACAGTTCCCACAGTCCTTTATGGAGAGGGCTAGGAAGACAGGATTCTGAGCTACACTTCTCAAAATTCTTGGGATACCAGGGCAAACACATGGTCCAAAGCTTCTGGGGGCCATATTGGTCATTGCTGGGCAGCAGAATGCTGGACCATATTGCCCAGATAACTCAGGGGTGATTGGTTGGAAATGTAACAAGAAGCTCCTAGAAGCCTCTCAGATCAGGGCTTCAAAATTTACAATGGACTGCACTGCACACAGTCCTTCAGGGCCTACAGTTTCCAGGGTCCAGTGCAATGAGAGTAGCATGGGCCAAATGGCAGAGTGCACTACCAATAGCCCTTGGGGACCTGCAGCTTACCGAGATTTCTGCAGTGAGGGATGGACAGCAGAATGACAAACTGTGCTACATGTTACCCTTGGGTACCTGCTGTTCCAAGGAGCCTTTGGAGTGAAAACTACAAAAATGGAATACCAAACTTTAGTGTGAAAATTCCCTGGGGATGCCTGTACTCTGCAACTTCTAGAGGTTTCTGTGATGAGGGCTGTAATGTTAGAGCACACTGCCTGGAATCTGCAGAGTAACAGGAAAAGCAGAGTTTTCAGTTACTGTGACCCTTCTCCAAGCAGGTCTGTGCAAATAAAACACTAGATTAAATTATCTAGAACTCTCAGGAGCTGCAACTCCCAGTATTCTCTGTGGTGATCAGATGAACCATTAGCCTTGTGTACCCACAAAACTCAAGTGCTCTAGCTTCCAAGATTATCTGTAATAATTAAGCAAGAATACTGCCCTTTATTACCAATAGTCCTCTGGAACTGCCAGAACCCTCTGTTTTGAGTGAGCAAACCACTGGACTGCTTTACCCACAATTCTAATAAGACTTGAACTATCAGTTTCCTCTGTGTGGAATGGGCAAAACACAAGACTACATTACCCATAATACATAGTGCCAACAGCTCCCAAGCTCTTCTGCATTGAGAACTATAGGGTTATACTATCTAAAATCCTTGAGTGTGTTGCTGAGGTGAGTTTCAGCCTGCAACTTCAAGAGGACTTCGCAGTGAGGGCTGGACATACTTAAGGTCAAACTACACTACCCATAAGTCCTGAGACTAACCTAGATGTAAAGCCTAGAGCTTCTACAGGCCTCCACAGTGGGGATTGCATTGGTACAGGACTGTATTCCATTAGAATTCCCAGGGTACCAAAGCAAATATGTGGCCTGTTGTTCTCATGGCTCTCCCAGTGGAGGCACACAGGCAAAACACTGGACTATGTTGCTCAGAATCCTCAGGGACCAGAATATCCCAAGATTCTCATTGGGGAGTGCTGTTGGGTAGAGAAGTAAACTACACTATCCAAGATTCTTGGAGGGTTTCAGGTGCCTGTGTGGCCTACAACTCACAGAAGCTTCCACACTGAGGGCTCTGCAGGCAGAAGGCCAGACTACAATATCCAGAAAACCTCAGGGCCTGTAGCTTCTAGCCAACTTTCTATTGAGGGCTACATGTATGAGCTTTGCATTGCACTATCCAGACTCCACATGGGTATAGAGGCAGGCTTGCAGTATTCAGATCCTGGGAGTCTTGATGGTGAGTTCCACTTAGGATGGACTGTACTACTCTGAATAATCAAAGACCTGCTGTTTTTGAGACCTCTGGTGTCAGTGCTACCTTAGAGTGAACTACAATACTGAGAATTCCTGGGGTCTCAGAGCTCCAAGGAATCACTATTGTGTAGATTGCACCAACATAGCATTATTCTAGAATGTTCATCGTCTTTGGGGGCCTACATCTTCCATATGCCTCTGTGGTGATGGATGCATGGTCAAAACACCACACAATACCACACAGAATTCTTAGAGGTGCCTGGGTGACTATGAATCCTGCAATTCCTAGAGACCTCTGTAGCAAGGATAGCATTCAGGTTGCATAATTCTAATAAACTTCAACCATAGCAGTTTAACACTGATCAAGCAAATACTAAAAGAAGGTGGGGGTTTGTTGCTCTTTGGAACCTATTTTCTGACACACTACTTATTTTAAGAACACACACACAGCATGAGACAGTGCTCTGAAAGTTATTCTTCCATTTCTACAGTTGCCCCTGCAAAGAGCATTTTGATCTATTGAAAAATTTATCTTTCCATTTTTAGTACATAGATCTAGAGTGTAGTTAAAGAATTTTGAGAAGAAAAAATACCAAAAATCAGATTTCTGGTCACTTGAATATTTCCAATCAGCATCTAATTTTAAATATACATTATTTTTTCACCCCACAAATCTACAGCACCAAGCCCAGACCCATGCCATCAGACCCACATTTCCAGCACCCTCACTGCAGGAGATCATCTATCAACATGGGGGTCACCTTTTTCCAGAGCATTAATTATTTCTGACCTGGAGT
>NW_027632613.1:0-21941 GCF_902686455.1 Sciurus vulgaris
TGATGAAAATAATCAGGAAATTTTTACTTTGCCAAACTTCACAAAATTCAACCTCTTGTTTAAACAGATGCATTTGCTAGTTAATGCTATATTTATTTGGCATTATTGAAATAGCAGAAATTTTGCAGAATTAGAATTCATTCAAAATAATGAAATTTAGAAGGCTTGGAAATTTTCTTTAAATGTACTTTCTAAAAGATTCCATCCCTAAAAATCACAATCATATAGGAACCAGTCAGTAGATATCTTCAGATATAACCATGGGTTAGGAGAGATAAAGAGGAAAGGGAAAAGACTAATCTTTGAGCTTTTACTATTCCATTTTTATGTATTAGAAAATTTCTCAAAGACATTCCCTGGTCGAAGTCAGACAAACAACAAATAATTAGACTTAAAAACAGGATTGCCATTGATGTTATCCTCCACATTATAGCATCTCTGAAATCTGGATGGATTTCACAATTAATAGGATGTCAAAATGTATTTGAGGACATTTTCTCTTTCTTACACATACATAAATGAATGATACAATTCATGGTGTAGTCTTACAAATGATTAAACAATGTACTTGCTCCCAAATCCATTTTTCAACAATTTACCCATCACTTCCTTCTGATTTACTTTCTGACTTGCAATGAGCAGGTTTACCAGATTAACAGTTGTAAGGAACATTCCTCAAGCTTATCTGACAGCAGTCACTGACACCCTGGTCTATGTAAGCCAAACAGTCTAAACAGAGATACTGAGGCAATGGTGAAGAATTGTCATTGAATTAAGGTCTTTATAGCCACTGAGGTTGAGTTTGGGCTGAGGGAAGGCCTTCTTCTAACATGCATCAGAGAAAGCTGTGATATGAGCTTTCCCACACTGCCTTGGTTCATGCTGTGTGCTGGAGCTTGCCATTCCCCCAGTCCTTTGTCTCAGACCTGTTGCTGGGCAGAATTGCTTAGGCATGCTTGGCTTGTTGTTTGCACTATTCAGACCCTTGAAGTATAGTTCACCTATAGGTTGACTCTGTTATACTTTAAGAAGCCTGTTAACCTGATTGGATAATGTGCCTATATATGTCCTGTGCAATCCTAAATAAAATTAGATCCATGCCTTCAGAGCTCAATCTCCGATGCCTGGGTAAGCACGCTGGGTAACACTAAGTAGGGTAGGCATCGTTCGTCCTCATCCTCAGCAAACCTGTCTCTGAACATCTACAACCATTATACTATAAGCATTATCCTACATAAGTGTAAGGTGCTCATAAACTCTTTTATGCTTAGACTTGGGTTGTGGCTCAGTGGTGGAATGCTTGCCTGGCATATATGAGGCACTGTGCTCAATCATCAGTACCCTATAGAAATAAACAAAATAAAGGAATTATATCTATCTATAACTAATGTTTTTAAAAAAATCTTTCATGCTAAAATAAATGTTTTACCAACCACCTCTGTTTACCTATTTCTCTTTGTGTTTTGCTTATTGTCTCATTCTAAGGCTGTATTCTAAGTAAATGAGTTTGCTGACCAGATGAACTCTTCATAAGATATTAGTTATATAATAAATTTTGTTTGCTCAGAGGCTGAATGGAGGGTATCATATACAAATTTACAAGTAGCAATAAAGTAGCAATAATTTTGTTCATTACCATCTCCTATATTTACTATACATTTCAAACTTGTAAGCATTACAAGAAAAATATAAAATCACACACTGAAATAGCAATAATTGAATTTACACTATAATAAAGACTTTTTTGCTCCTAAGCTGTAAAATAGGAAATGGACTTTGGTGAACTATTGAAGAGACGTCATGCCTTAGCTTGAGCATTCTATATGAATGAAATTATGAAATGCCTATAGGGAAAATATACAGGTTCTAGATGCTGTTACCGTCTGCCAAAGAAAATTTAATTCTTTTCTAGAAGGAAGTCAAAGTAGATGAACAGATCAACTCAATCCAATCAGGAACAGTGATTTCTTGAGACTGAGTTTGAACAATATTATAAAGATTGACCTGCTTGTGTTTGCACTTACTCTTATGACACAGCCCTTTAATAGATTCCACTATAACATGAGACAGAACAAAACTACCAAAAGCTCCATGCAACTTCTCCAGTTGCTTTTTGCTTATCTTTTATACCCTCCTCAACTTTTATCCTTTTTCTCTACACAGCTTAAGAGTTAGAAAACACAGGAGAAAACCCAGTACACAATGTGTCTGTGTCCTTCTCTCCTGAATGTTAAATGACTCAGCAGGTCTATAATGCCTTCAAAAGGATTTTAGTTTCCTAGCACCTCTAGTAGTTTCAGCAGAAGCTTTAGTCTTCTACAAGTTACTCAATCATAGGTAAAAATGGATGTTTTGATGTGGATTTAAAGATAACTTAACACAGGTATTTTACCAAGAAAGGAGGTAGTCAATGAAATCAAAATTTGAATCCAGAAAGAAACCTTTCTGTATAGTCTTGTCATAAGTGGTATCTCATATCTGACTGTCAAACTTATTGAGCTGCCTTCATGGTCAGTCATCAATGCCATTCATTTAAACATACTAGATATTTAAGATGAACCAAGCTACGTCACTCCCATCTCTCTAGATGAGTCTGAAATAAGACTTTAATCTAGAAACACTAGAGAGAGTCCCTCTAGCAAGACATCAATCATGATTTTGTGAACCCCAACAGAGTCATCAAGAAATCTATATTCTACAAAGGTCCTAAGAGCTGGTAGCTCATAACCACCAACTTCTTAGACAGCAAAATTTTTAAACACAGTAATATGGTTATTGATGTCTAACTACATAGACATCATTTCAGAATCTGGACATGCAATTTTTTTTTTTTAATTGAGACTTGCCTATTTCAAAATTTTTCAAAACTGGAATCTGCCTATTGCTCATACTTACAAATAGGAATAAAATTTAGAAAGTTTAACAGAAATGATTTATTTCACATACTAACACATCAATTATATATGAATTCAGTATACATTATAGAGTAGAGTCTGGCTATCTGAAACAGCAGTCAACAGCCAAAAGTGGCTAATGAGTACCTGATGTACCTGAAAGAAGTTAGTACAAAATGAGTTGTGCCATAATTGTGAAATATACATTAAATTTCAAAGACTTAGTAGGAAATATATATAAAATAATTCAATAATTATAATGCATATCATAGAAAAAGAAAATAGAAATGGAAGCCTCTGAGGGAAGAAGTGAAATGAGAATTACTGATTACCTGGTACAGTTTTACAAGATAAAAAGAATTCTCAGAGACAGATAATTGTGATGGTAATAAACAACATGAAGTATTTTCATAATGACAAACACAATAATGGTTATGTCAATACATATTAAATGCATTTTTAAAAAACTAAAAGTCCTTAGTTGCCTAGGAAAGTAATAAGCATTTATTATCTCATAAAATTTTAAGTTTAATCAAATTTTAATTGTTCTACTGATAAGGAAGAAAAGATACTTTGGATATATTTAAGAAATATATTACTAAATTAAATCCATCTATAAGAAAACCTTTTAAAAATACATGTTCAAAAGCTTCCTAGAGAAGATGGAAAAAGTCCTTTCCATGTATGAGTTTATTTCTGAGTGAAAAATTTAAGGGCTCTCTGTTTAGCTAAATATTTCCCAAGAATCAGATCAATAATATTAGGTTGGGGATACAGTGTAAGGTAGTGGAATAATGAGTTTCAGATTATCAGGTTCAGATATAGCAAAAGTATGAGTACTCCATGTAAAGGAGGAGGGTTAAAAATAATAATGACAGAAACAGGAAAACCTTCAATTACACTAGTCCCATGGAAATAATTTTGATAGTTGGCCTTATTTTATTTTAGATGAAATTATTTTAGACATGCAAGAAAAGCTATTTCAGGATCTACTAATTTAAAGCAAGCAGCTGTATACAGATAACAAAAGCAGGAGCTTGTTACAGTCTAGCACACAGCATCCAAAGCCAACAGGGTAGCCCCTGAATATAATTACATTTCAAGGCTACTGAGACCACAAAATATGTTTCTTACATGAAGATCTGTACATTATTTAACAGTACTCAAATGATGTTTTGATGTGAACCAGGGATTTAATGTTTTTAATTATATGGTTCCACTGTGGAGATGTGGGGATATTTTGGGAGAAAAAATGGAGGGGTGAAGTGGTCCAAAATAACCACTGGGTGAATTGCACTGCAGCTTTTATTTATGAGATGTCCTTATTTTTTATGCCACAGTGGCTCCAAAATGAAAGACAAATTAAAAAATACATTTTGTTTATAATATATAAACATTCAAGTATTGAGACAGCATGAGAATGTTTGAACTACATAAATAATTTCAGTATTGATACATGGAAATGTGTATCACTGAGCAATATATAGTGCAGAAGACATTTCTAACACATCTTTCTGACAGTTCTTAAAGAGATTGATTAATATCATATAGCGCAAATGTGATTCAATAAATATGGCACTACAAAATTTCTTAACTGAAAGTTTTAAATATTTTACATGAGTACAAATTAATTGTAGTTTCTTGTGTTATTTAAACATACTCTTTTATGTGGTATATTAGAACATTCTAACTCAGTTTGCAAGAAAATCACACTATAGTTTTGCTTTGTTTTTTATTCCCCTTCAACAATTGAAGACTGAACAACACTAAGTATTATGGGACTGCTTACTTGGACAGAGTATGTCATCCAAATTCTCTTTGATAAACAATAATGAATGCTGTATTCTCTTATAAAATAATCACACATGATTCATTACTTGTAACCTGCATGTGCTAAAGATGAACTATTACTCAAAATATTCACTTGTCATGTCTTGTCAGAAGAATAAAATATATTAAGATCATATATACAATGAAATAATACAGAAAACATGACTGCAAATAAGAAAAAATACAATTGTAATGGTAATAATTCTGAAATATTCTATTATTATTTTACAAGATAGTTACCAAGGTGAGAATATTTTCTTTCATAAATATTTTAGCTTCCTATTTTCTCTGCAAAATTTTGCATATTTGATGAGTATTCATTTAGTGCACAGGGACATTAAAATATTCATGTTGTGACTCCTATAGTAGATAAGCTTGCTCAATTGCTTTAAAAACATTTTTCTCGGATATATCCTTAACTTTCCCTCCATAAAGTAACTCATTCAAAATAAAATAAGCCTTCTCAAAATGAAAGATGATATCAAGTTCACAACACTGTCAAGTAATTTACACATAACAGTTAATTATTTCCAGGCTACTTAGTTTATTTTCCTGATCCTCAAAAGTACAGCAAAAGGAAGACTAGAATATCTTTTGAAAATGATCTTCAGATCTCACCACTCAAGGAAGCACATTTGGGTTTCCTTGATAAATGGTTTGAAAAAGTTCTCATGTGATTTTTTTCTTCTCTTTGTATGACATTGGGACATACCATTTCAGTAAACTACACTTGACCTGACAACTGAAAAACAACATACACTGCCTGGCAGATGTTGACCATGGACATGGTGGAGTTTAGCAAGGGCAACTGAGGGGAAGCCACTGGAAATGTGCTAAGAAAAAGAAGCCATGCTGCAGTGGTGAGGCAGATTTCAAGAGATGGAACATCTGGCAGAGTGCATTGAACAAAAATAAAGATGGGTTTATATGGGGAAAATATATAATTAGAAAAATAGAAAGAATTTAGAACAATGGACAGGGCTTTAGAACATAGTGCCATGAATTTTTGGGTGTCATATGTGTTTAATTTTCACAAGAAGGTTCATAAATTTTCACAGGATTTTAATATAAAAGAGAGCTCTATAAATGTATTTCTTAGTGTGTATGAGTCTCTTCATCCCTATCTCCAGCACATACACAGAGACAAGTATAAACTGTAGACAAAGGAACAAAAGGAATCCTACCTGAGAACACTAAAGATGGACTAAGTCAGGGCAGAGAATAGAGGTCCATTTAACACTTTGAAAAAGGCAATTCCATGGTACTGGAATGGGCACAGGTTTTTCTTCCTCTTTTTGCTTGAGGAGAGGCCACAGGGTGGAGGGGGGTAAAAACATCTGTAAAGAAACCTGTACCCTGGGTTCATGAAGACCCAGAAAACAGAGAGTTAATCCCCAGATCACAGAAAGTGAGAGATAATGCCAGAAAGAAGAAAATCTGATAGAGGGGACCCCAATTTTGTGGTTACCTTCTGCCCACATCTCTAAAGACTAAAGGAGAGGTTTGTGAGCAGATTGGAAACAAATTAAAGCTAACAGAACTGAGATCTGAAGATACATGAGGAGGAAGTTTCTGATGACTGACTGAATAACAATTTTAGGAATCTAAACTGTTGAGGCTGTCATGAAAAAAACATGGCAAATGTGTCTCTGCATATTTTGGGGATGTGCATAAAACAGGTGATTCAAGGAACTGAAAATTACCTCATAAAAACAAATTAAAAATGAGAAATAACTCAGAATGATAGGAAATGAAAATCATATCTCAATAATAACATTGAATGCAAATGCCATAACTCATCAATCAAAAGACATAGTCTGTAAGATTAGATTAAAAAGGAAGACCCAACAATATGCTATATTCAAAAGACTCTCCTCATAGGCAAAGACATTCACAAGTTAAGGTATAAGGATGGAAAACAAATATCATTCACTTGGCACTCATATACAAGGAGGCTTTAATAACCTTATATCAGATAGAGTGGACCTGAAGTAAAAGTTAATCAAAAGGAACAAAGAATGACATATCATACTGCTTAAGGGAATTATACATCAATAGGACATACCAATTATATATATATATATATATATAAATGTCCCCCAAAATGGAGTATGTACATATATCAAACCTTTATCAATTTCAAGAATCATATAAACCAAAACACAATAATACTGGGTGATTTTAATATATCCCAATCAACAACTGATAGATACTCCAACCAAATACTAAATAAAGAAGATTTAGAAGTAAACAATAAAATTAATAATTCAAACATAACTGACATATAGAATATTTCATCCATTAGTGACTGAATACAATTTTTTTTCTCAGTAGCACATTTTCTCTTCACTAAAATAGATCATATTTTAAACCACAAACAGCTCTGTGTAAATGCAAACTGTAGTTCTAATACCTTGGATCATATCAGATCATAAAAGAAATGAGAAATCAATAATAAAATAAAAAAGAGAGGCTACCCTGACAACTAGACAATAAATGCTACACTATTGAATAGCTAATGGATAGCTGAAGAAATCAGCAATGAAATTAAAAAAATACAAAGAAGTAAATGAGAAGAGTGACACAGCATGTCACAATTACTGAGACACTATGAAGGATGAAGGAACTTCTAAGAGGAATGATTATTGCACTGTGCTCATTTGGAAAAAAACAAATAAAAAATTCTAACTAAATATCCTAAAATTACATCTCAAAGCCTAAGAAAAGAACAAATCTATACCAAAACAGTAGAAGAGAGAAAATAATTAAAATTGGTGCCAAAATCAATGAAATTTAAACAGAAATTACAAAAAGTCAATGAAACAAAAAGCTGTTTCTTTGAAAAATTAATAAAATTAATAAACACTTAGCCAAGCTAATGAAGAAAAGAAAGTGAGAACTCAAATTACTAAACTTTATGATGAAAATGAAATAGCACCACAGACACTACTGAAATGCAGATTATATAAACTATTGTAAAAATCTATAATTTAATAAAATAGAAAATCAAAAAGAGGTCAATGAATTTCTAGAGAAATATGACCTACACAATTTAATGTAGGAGGACACAAAAAATTAAAACACAACAATTTCAAGCAATTAAATAGATGATGCTATCAAAAGCCTACCACACACACACACACACACACACACACACACACACTCACACACTCACAAAATCCAGGACCAAATAGATTCTCAGCCAAGTCCTTCCAGATCTTCAAAGAAGATTTTACCCCAATATTTCTCAAATTATTCCATGAAACGAAAAAGGGGGAAACACTTCAAAACTCATTCTATAGTCCTGGTTTCACCCTGATACCAAAACCAGACAAAGATTCATCAAGAAAAGAAAACTTCAGACTAATATCTCTGATGAATATAGATGCAAAAATTCCAAAGAAAATCTGGAAAATTTCATACAAAATCATATTAAAAATGATAGAGTACCATGATCAAGTGAGTTTCATGCCAGGAATGCAAGGATGTTCCAACATTTGTAAATCAATAACATAATTCATCTCATCAATAGATTAAACACAATAATCACAATCGACAAAGAAAAAGTATTTGACAAAATTCAGCATCCATTCATGCTCTATACACTAAATAAATTAGTGAGAGTTGGAATATTCCTCAATATTGTAAGTGCTACATATGCTGAACCTAAGACCACTATAATTCTAAATGGATAAAATTTTAAATTTTTTTGCTAGAATCTGGAAGAGAGGGATGCCCTTTTTTACCACTTATACAGAACTTAATACTTACAAACCTCACTGGAGCAATTAAATAAAAGAAAGAAATTAAGTGATATGAATAGGAAAAGAAGACCTTAAATTATCTCTATTTGCCAATGACATGATTCTATATTTAGAAGATCCAAAAACTCCACTAGAAGGTTTCTAGAATTAACAGATTGTGCAAATTAACAGGATATAAAATTAATACAATAAACTAATTGTATTCCTATATGTCACTAATGAAACAGCTGAAATGAAATTATGAAACCCTCCCATTCATAATAGGCTAAAAAATGCTCAAGTACCAATCTAACAAAAGAGTTGAATGACCTCTACAATGAAAACTACAGAACATTAAAAAAATCAATTGAAGAAAGACCATTGAAGATTGAAAGATCTCCCATGTTCTTGGATAGGCAGAATTAATATGTCAAAATGGTCATACTACCAAAAGCATGAGAGTGGTTTAACTCAATTACTATAACAATTCCAAAGGTTTTCTTCATAGAAATAGAAAAGTCAATCATGAAATATATTTGGGAAAACAAGTGGACCTGGATAACTAAAACAATCCTTATTAGAAAAGTGAAGCAGGAGGCAACACAATATTATGCCTTAAGTTGTGCTACAGAGCTGTAGTCACAAAACAACAAGCTATTGGCACCAAAACAGACATGAAGACAAACAGGACAGAAAACACAGAAACAAACCTACATATATGCAGTTAACTCATTCTAGAAAATGGTGCCACAAACACATGACTCTTCAGCATATGGTGCTGGGCATATTGGAAATCCATGTAGAGTAAAATTTATCCCCTATTTTTCAGACTGCACAAAACTCAACTCACTTTAGGTGAAGGACCTAGACATTAGAAGAGATTGTCTACCTTGTAGAAAAAAAAAAAAATGGAGGAAAAATTGCCCACCATTTTAGAATAGGAACTGACATCCTGAACAAGATTTCTAAAGCACAAAATATAAAATCAAGGATCACTAAATGCATGACATCAAAGAAATATTCCTCACAGAAAAGAAAATGAGAAAGTGAGCAGAATGCCTACAGAATGGGAGAAATCTTTGCTACCTGCACTTCAGGTGGAGAATTAAACTCTAGGATATATAAAGAACTCAAAAAAACTTACACACACACACACACACACACACACACACACACACACACACACAGTAACCCAACCATTAAATGGGCAAAGGAATTTAGCAGGCACTTCACAAAAAATCCTGAAATATATAAATAAATAAATAAAAATAATCTAACATTACATATTATGACCCTAATATGAAAACAAAAAATGAACACAAAAATCAGTATAACACAGGAAATAGTTAAAATCGGAGCCAAAAAGTTGCTTCTCTGAAAAAATAAGTAAAACTTATTAACAATTAATAAAACTAGCCAAGAGAAAGAAAAATTATTTATAAAAATCTGTGATAAAAAGGGAAATATCACTACAGGTACTACTAAAGTACAGAGGGTAATCAAAAGGTATTTTGAGAACTTATATTCCAATAGATAGAAAATCTTTAAGATGTTGACAAATTGCTAAAGACATATGACATACCACTAATTGAACCAGGATAATATAAAAAATGTTGAGATAAATATCAAGTAATTAAATTGAAGATGTCATCAAAGGACTACCAACTAAGAAAACCCCAGGAACAGATGGATCCTCAAGTGAGTAACATCAGCCTTTTAAGAATTCATATCAAACTTTCTTAAACTATTCTACACAAACGAATAGAATGAAACACCTTGAAACAAATTCTATGTAGTTTTTATTACCCTGATATGAAAATCAGACGAAGACATATTAAGGAAAGAAAACTTTACACCAATATACTTGATGAACATAGATAAAGGATTCTCAATAAAATACTGGCAAATTATATTAAAAAATTAAAAAGATATGCACCACGATCAAATGGAGTTCATCCCAGGGCTGCAAGGTTCTTTTAACATATGGAAATCAATAAACATCATTCATCACATCAATAAACTTAAAGATAGGAAGCACATGATTACTTCAATAGCTGCAGGAAAAACATTTGGTAAAATGCATAATACATTTGTGATGAAAACACTAGGAAAAGTAGGGATAGAGGAAAAATAACTCAATATTGTAAAAGCTATGTACACCAACCCCACTGTCAACAGCATTCTAAACTGAGAATAACTGAAAAAATTCCCTCTAAAAAGAGAAACAAGAAAGGTATATACCCACATTTATAGTCTATTCATCATAGTCCTAGAATACCTACTCAAAACAATTAGGAAAAAGAAAGAAATTTAAAAAACACAGTTAGAAAAAGAAGTGCTAAACCTATCCCTGTTTGCTAACAGTATGAGCCTAGATTTACAAGACACCCAAAATTCACCAGAAACCTTGTAGAACTCATAAATTAATTCAGAAAATTATCAGGATTCAAAATTTACACTCATTAATCAATTGTACACCTATACTGCAAGAAAAATCAGCTGAAAGATAAATTAAGAAAACTAACCCATTCACAATAACCCATCAAATATAAATAAATACAATACTTGGGAATCAATCTATCAAAAGGAGTGAAAGACCTCAGTACTGAAAAGAAAACACTATATAAAGAACTAAGGAAAACCTCAAAAGATGGAAGAACCCCTCATGTTATTGGACAGGCAGACTTATTATTGCCAAGATGGCCATAGTACCTAAAGCACTATGGAGACACAGTGAAAATTCCATCAAAATTCCAGTGACCTTCTTCATGGAAATAAAAAAAAGCAGTCATAAAATTTATCTGTAAAAATAAAAATTCCAGAATAGCAAAAGCAATCCTTAGCAAGAAAAGTGAAGCAGGAAGTATCATGTTACCAGACTTTATACTCTAGAGCCATAGTAACAGAACAACATGGTACTGGCACCAAAAGAGGCAAGAAGACCAACAGAGTAGAATAGAAGGTACAGAGTCAAACCCACAAGAATATAGTTATCTCATACTAAATAAATCCACCAAAAACATGCATTGGAGAAAAGATAGCCTCTTCAACAAATGGTGCTGGAAAAATTGGAAATCCATATGTCATATATTGGAAGTTAACCCTATCTCTCACCCTACACAAAACTCAACTCAATGTGGATCAAGGGCAAAGTATTGGATCAGCAATGGTGCATACACTGGAAAAAAATTGTTAGACCAATAATGTAACATCTTGTTATAGAAACTGACTCCTCAGAAATATACTTAAAATATAAAAATTAATATCAAAAGGCAAATATTGGGGATATAGCTCATTTAGAAGATTGCTTGCCTAGTTAGCACAAGGCCCTGGGTTCAATCCCTAGTACTGCAAAAAAAAAAAAAAAATGAAGACAATAAACGTGATGACATTAAACTAAAAAGCTTCTTCATAGCAAAAGACACAATCAAGAGCATGGAGAGAAAACCTACATATTGGGAAAAAAAAAACTTTGCTATCTATTCCTCAGATAGAATGCTAATTTCCAGGACAAATAATAATTTAAAGTTAGTGTAAAAAAGTCAATAAATGGGCAAAGGAATTGAAGAGACACTTTATAGAACAGGAAATGCAGATGGGAAACAAATATGTGAAAAAATGTTCAACATCTCTTGCCATTAGAATAAAGCAACTTAAAATCACACTGAGATTTTGCATCACATCGAATGGCCATTTTCAAGAATACAAGTAACAAAGTTTGTGAGCTCATGAGCACACGGGTAACAAGGTTCACTCATACATTGATGGTGGAACTATAATTGTTGCTACAACTCTGAAAAGCAGTATAGATATACTCAAAAACTATGAATGGAGCCACCATTGGACCAAGTTATCCCACTCCTCAGTACACAAAATAGTTAAAATCGGCATACTAAAATGAGGTACCCACATCAATGTTTAAAGCAGCTCACTTTGCAGTAGCTAAGCTATGTAATCAACTGGGTTGCCCTTCAACAGATGAATGAATATAGAAATGTGGTATATATGCACCCTGGAATATTACTTGGGCAAAAAAAATGACATGAAAAACAATGACTTCATGGCATTTGACAGTCAATAGATAGATCTGTAGACAATGATGCTAAGTGAAATAACCCAGTTCAAAAAGCCGAAGGTTGAATGTTTTCTCTGATATGTGGTTCCTAAACCATATTAAGGAGGGCATAAGGGGAACAATGGAATTTCAGCAGATTAAACAATGTGGAATGGGTGGAAGGAAGGGTGATAGGAAAAGGAAGGAGTGGAATGAAATGACATAATTTTCCTATGTATATATATGAAAGCAACACACTGAACTCCATCACCAGGTACATCCAAAGAGTGGGGTCCTAATTAGAATAGGATATGTTGCATGCTGGTAAAATTATATCAAAATGGATTTCACTGTCATAGCCAAAAGAATAAGTAAATAAATAAATAAATGAATATATTAATAATTGACAAATATCAATAAATAGAAGAAAGACCAATAGAAAAAATGAAAGGCAACAGGGGAACAAGGGAGAAATCTGGGGCTTGAATTGGAGCAAATTATATTCTATGCTTGTGTAATTATGTCAAAATAAAAGTTTTATTTATAATTGTAATGCATTAATAAAAATTTTTAAAAAGTAACCCTATAAATGGGAGCTTATCTTGATAAACATGAAATTCAAGCTGGATGTGGAGGATAGAAGAAAGACAGGAGGAAATTAAAGAACGGAAAGAATAGGAGAGCTTAAAGGAATCTGGGGTTCTACAAAGAAGAACTTAATGAGAAAATGTCCATAGTTTTCATTGAATTTTACCATAAAGAGTAGTTGGAGAAAGAGGAGAGAGGGCAGTTACAAAACTTTTCCTAATAAAATTAAAAGACTGTATCAATGGGGAGAATAATTTACTAAATTACAAACCAATATTACAGTTATTTCAGAAAAAAACATGTTTTGATATGGAAATACAGACATGGATACAACAACTATATATGCATTGTGGGAGGTTTTATTTAAAGGGAAATTTTTGAACACTAAAACTTAAAATCATGAAAAACCTTAATGAAATTCAGTGTCAGTAATTTGACAGTTTTCTCCCTTTGGATGTATATGTAAAATCTTACCATAAAGTAAGATCACAGTACAGTGAACTTTAGTATCAACTACCTTTCCATTAATGCTATATGAATTATTTTGCACATAAATGAAGAATTTATGAATTTTATGTGGCATTCAGATGATGTCAAACATTGTTATATATAAGGGTCACCTCTCAGGTTTTATATATTTAGTTTTTACTGCTTAGGCCCTTTTGGGGTCTTAAGCCCCCTTGCTCTTCTCTACCAGCGACAAGGGAAGGGGACACTCCCTAACAAGGTCAGACCGGGATAGGTAAGGCCTACTGACCACCCACTCCCAGCCCTCCGTGCGGAGGACAATCAGACGTGTCAGGGAGACCCATCACAGCAGGAACTCGTTTATTGAGGAAATCACACAGCTTTTATGTAGGGTGGGGGCTAGGCAGGAACCAATCAGCTTAAAGGTCAGCAAGGCATGGGGTGTTCATGCAGGCAAGAGTCCCATAAGACTATATTGCAAGCACTAGCTGATCACGTTTGCAGAACTATTGTTAACCAATCCCTGATGGTGGTCTGATTCATCGTCATTAACTATTGAAACCGCTTTTGAGGCCTTGATCTTGCTCACTCGCCAGGGAGTAAGGAGTCAGCCTGAGTTAGTTAATGTGTCATTAGTCCCAAAACATTCCACTTTTTTGCTTTATATTAAGGGTGTGTCTGTCTTAGGTTGCCCTTTGAGGGGTCTTACCCATCATGGACCATCAGCCTAGCAGTTTCGGGGTCCACCTTACTTGAAGGTGTGCCTGTCTTAGGTTGTCCACAGCAGAACAACATCCTTACCCGTCATTGGACAATGAGGCCGTAGCCCTCAATTCCTGTCTTAGGTCGGTATGAGCTCCCCATGAATCTTACACGTCATTGACTACCACCTTAGCACTTCAGGCAGGCCCCTCAGGAGGAGCAGGGCTTAAGGGAGAGACACTTAGAACCCAGTGTCCTGATAGGAGTGATCCATGAACATATAGGGCTCCTAATCATCATTATGAACGGTGGTATAATGCTGTCGGACCACCATGAGTTGTACAGACTTATTCTGGCTTTTCAGTAAATGGATAAGCTTATTGAGTACGCAAGGCCCAAAGGTGAACACAAGGATAATGGTGATTAGCAGTCCCATAAGCGGGAGGAGGTAGGGGAGCCACCCATGTAACCCAGTTCAGAGGAAATTAGAGTGGAGCTCATTCCTACGATGTTCCAGACCTTCTTGTAGGTTTCTGATTTAATCTTGTACAATGCCAGAGCAGTTGGCATAGAAATAGCACATCTCACCAAGGAACAGGCAAAGCCTTCCTTCCTTCTCCATTAGCAGATTCAAACCACAACAATTTTACAGGATAACAGCGGCCAAGGAATCAAGTTGAGCCTGTAGATTTAAGATGGTAGAGCTGCAAAGTGCAATGTTAGGAGCTCTGTGTAGCTCTCAAGGAAGTCCACTGTCCAAAGTCATGAGATCAGAGACCCCAATCTCAATCACTGTTGTCCCATTTTTGCTACTGCGCATTACATTCTTAACTGTCATTTTAAGAAGTTTACATATACTGACTCCTGAGTCTATATGAACATTAGTTAACATAATTTAACAATGTATCTAAACATGAATTAAAGAAATGCTGAGAGAGCTTTTAACTTTCCTTTTGTGTGGCAAAGTGACAAAATGTTTTTATGTTTAACCTTTAAACAAACCAGGCTCTCAATAATCTTCAGAAATACATTTAACAAATTTTACATATATCCTATTGATGACAGATCCTATAATAGAACATTAAATGATAGAAATAAATCCCTAATAAAATTTACTCTTTTTAAGTTTAAAATTACTATTACAGACAAGTTTAGTTTGGAGAATAGCAGCTTGATAAATTTCCTGTTTTAAAAACTTGTATACCTGAAAAATATGAACACATTTAACATACAAACAGTGACCATTTCACAATTACCTTGACACTTTTATATTACCAAATTTAGTTTTTAATGAAAAATTTAGAGTAGTACAATACTCTAACAATTGTTTAACCATAATTGTATACCCCAATTTTAAGACTAATTGTTCTAAAGAATAAAACTTAATAGACACAAAGTTAAGAGTAAATTAGTGTTTGTAAGAAATCCTTCTCATTTTACCATATAGATTAAACTTTGGTTTATATCAGAACATTAGTATTTCACGTTAGGAAAAAACCTTAAGTAGCTTTAACTGTGTCACATACATACAACCAACTTGGTTACATGCAAACTTATTTAAACTTGCCCTTTACAGACTTTCTTAGCACTTATTTAGACCCTCATGTATTTTATCACATAAGCACTTTCTTACCCAGAAACATTTTATTTTTCACTAAATATATTTCCATATCTAGAACCTTTTATTTTTTTCTTTCCCATCTGTTGACCTTTTTGTTCACATTCTGAAACAACTCTTATGAAATTTCTTAATTTATATAAAGTACTCCATTTTAATAAGATTAAATATTTTGTTATTTATAGTACTCTAATTGAAACACAGTTGAAACCTTTAAAACCCTTTGTATATAGAATTATACTGGTTAGGACATAACTCTTAGTAACCTTGTTTTTAGTTTAGTGATGACACAAAACAATTTTCTCTATAAACACATTTGTGTAATCCCATGCATGTCAACTCTATTTCACTTATTTTCTTTAAAAAAAAAAAAAAAGATATTAGACAAGTGTCCTGAACAGTATTTGCCAGCTTTTTCTTGTTGGAGGAAAGTCCTAGAAAAATTGATGTTAGACATTTTATTAACATCAACATTTTATTAGTTTGACCACCTAGAGACTTGCTAGTTATTTTCAAGACATTTTACTTCTATTAGTTTACCCAATTTAAATTAAACCTTTTTAAATCATGTGAATTAAAAGTCTTTGGATCCATTTTTAAATTTTAATTTTAGGAGCACTCAGTTTTGATACAGACAAAACATGACACCAGACAGCACGACATACACATAACACAAAATCAAAGGCCTTGTAACTTTATAAGTGATTCTCCATTGCAATGTAACAGATGTTCAAAAACTCTAGTTGAATAAAAAAACAGAACTGATCAAAAAAGTCATGAGCTCAAAAAAATGTACAATTAAAAAAAAAAGAGTCCTGGAAAAATGATACGGCCGTTAATTACTTTAGTAAAGCACCATAAAATTTACTTTTGCTGGAGTTCAGGTAAAACTCTTTTTGCTCTTTTTTTCATTTTTTTTTTCCCTTGGATTTGAGACTGGTCTCCTACTAAGTCTTTTGCTTCCTCCATTTACATTTCAATGTAAGCCTTGACTGAGATCAGGATCTGAAAGAGGCTAAATTGTTCTAGCAGAAACTTGATGCCTAGTGCATTTTAACCCTTATTCCTTGTTAGTAATCAATTCAGGTTTGGATGTAGAAAATTGTGAAACAATTATCTCCCAATATTTGTGGGGACTAGGGCTACTAAATCATACTTCTTACTAGGACATGCCACTGATGGTTGGGCTGGTTACTCCCTCCACATCCACATATGTGGGACCTCGTGGCAGGAGGACTAGGTAGGCTGGGTGGGGTGAGGTTGGAGGAGGAGGAGGAATTAAGAGGGGGAGAGGAAGGAGGCATTTGCAGGAAGAGCAGAGAAGCACAAGAAAGAAGAGACTTGAAGATAAGGAATCCCTTTCCATCTGCCCGCTCGCTTGCGGAAGCTGTGTGCCAATATCTTTGGTAACCACAATCCACCTTCCCATGGAGTGATCTTTCATCCCTGTGCAGGCCAATTTGTGATCGGTAGTCATTCCATCCCAAACTAACATTTTAACATTAACCAGGAAGGCCATACAGGGAGGGGGGAGGTTAGAGTCTGTGAGTTCCTGTCCAGTATCATAAAATGGCCACCGGGAAGATTTCCCACCATCCAGAAGGAGGAGAGCAAGGGCTTTCACTGGTGTCTGATGTGGTCCCAGAATAAGAGATGCAGCAATGAGCCTCCCTGGGGTGGTATTTCGCCCTCCCTATGTGTAGAGGCTGGATGCCCTCATGGTTTCTCAACCTTGGGAGGAATGGATGGAGATGGATTGGGCTCCTCATTAAAGGTCTCCCAACATTGTTTACTATGTGGCAAGTTTCTGGAAGGAGATGCAAAGGGAGGAGCCAGCGGTTCTTTAGGTGGTGGCTCTTTGGGGAGAATCTTGGAGCCCCCTTTGGGAGGTCCTGGAGAGAAGCAGGTCTTAAGGGCAGATAATGTAAGGCAGACTCCCAATGGGGGACCCTCCCCTAAATTGATTTCCCTCTTCCTAACAAGTTGTTCTATAAACCCATGTGGACCAGTCAAAAAGATTAGCGGCGGGAAGCCAAGAGGCCACCTAAGTAAAGGTGTTCCAGGCTTTTTCTGCCTGTGTATCAGACCACTTAAGGCCCCTACTCTTCAGCATGTGTCTAAGAGCTGAGAGTGCAAGGTCACCATGTGTGGTGTGTGTTTGCCCCATCTTTTCAGGGATGCCTTACCTTGGAACTCACTTGACCCGATCTGCCGGTACTTTCGGTTTCAAAACTGCCTCTTTGCTTTGGCTGTGGTTCAGCCTTGAGGGGCCCGATATTGGGTGCCAGATGTGGAGGTCTTAAGCCCCCTTGCTCTTCTCTACCAGCGACAAGGGAAGGGGACACTCCCCAACAAAGTCAGACTGGGATAGGTAAGGGCTACTGACCGCCCACTCCCAGCCCTCCGTGCGGAGGACAATCAGACGTGTCAGGGAGATCCATCACAGCAGGAACTCATTTATTGAGGAAATCACACAGCTTTTATGTAGGGTGGGGGCTAGGCAGGAACCAATCAGCTTAAAGGTCAGCAAGGCATGGGTTGTTCATGCAGGCAAGAGTCCCATAAGACTATATGGCACGCACGAGCTGATCACGTTCGCGGAACTATTGTTAACCAATCCCTGATGGTGGTCCAATTCATCGTCATTAACTATTGAAACCACCTTTGAGGCCTTGATCTTGCTCACTTGCCAGGGAGTAAGGAGTCAGCCTGAGTTAGTTAATGTGTCATTAGTCCCAACAAGGCCCTAGTTTGCTCATTTGTAAAAGGCAATGCCATTTTTCAGAGGATCCCACAGTTGGTTCAGACTGAGAAAGACAGATGTAGAAATTCAGCTGTCACACTAATGCTTCTGCCTTTTTTGGTTTCTTATGCCATCTTTATTTTGCTTTCGAAGATTAAAAGTCGAGCATTACTGATGGTAAATTGCAGAGGCCTTGCATTGAACATCAGTGTTCATACACTAGAAATGACATTATAGGGTGAGTAATAATACAGGGTAAAAGTATCATATTAGGGGCTAAGGAGAGTCTTCTGAAAAAATCATGTTAGTCCTCACATGCTAATCAGCATCAGTGTCAAAGTGGGCCATCACAGTCTTCTGACACTCATCACTGACAACATCATTTGTCCAGTGGGACCATGTGAGGGAACAGACAGTGGAGTGTATTTGTAGGGGTGTGTGCCAGGCTAGCTCAGTTGCAGGTAAGAGCCTACGGAGCCATAAACCAGGCCCCGAAATTTGAGTAAACACAGGCTTGTGGCAAGCAACCTGTAAACTCATTTATAGCAGGAGAAACCATACATTTCATAGACTTTTAACCCAATCACAATGTGCCACGGGGGATCAGATCACCAGTCCCCAATAAAGGTTCCCTTGGTAACACTAGATAAATTTGGGTACAGTTGTTTACTTTCCTAAGTGACCAGATTGGGATGTCCCTCTCCGTAGGTATTTCTGACTGGCATGAATGTGTGAAGGTTTTCCTTACACACTTGAGACATTCACAGCTGCTAGCCAAGACTTAGGATTTCTCCCAAAAGTATTAGAGAACCAGTAAAGCTCTGAAGCACCTACAGCCTTGTCTTTGCCTTTGATCTGCTCTAGGCAAGACATAAAAGTGGGAAAAAAAGCTAAAACAAGGAGAAACAGTGTTGCTACTGTATTGCTAAATGCTGTTAGTTATAGGGAAGCCATGCCTATTGCTGATTTGTAAAATTTCACTAAAATGCTATCCTTTTTAAAAAAGCTCTAGAAAATTTGAAAGAAAAATGTTTCATCTGGCTGGAAGTTTGGATCTTTGCCTTTGTACAAAATTTATGCTCATGAAATGAGCATTTTTGCTGAATGAAAGAAAAGCAAATCACCACTTTGTTTCTGGGACACAGACAAGAGGCTTGGTTTCAGGATTAACTGCTGCTGCAACTTACGGGATACTTCATCCACGAAGAAAGCTCTAGGAGGTTGGAAGTGGTGGCACAGTCCTTTGATCCTGAATCAGGAGTGCAGTGTCTTGAAGATGCTCCTCTCTATTCCTTCGGGTTATTCATTCTATACAAAGAGAAAAATCTAAATGTAGACTTCAGGCTGCAAATTTCCATGACAATTTTTGCTACAAACTGAAATGGACTGCAATTTATTCATGAATATTTTTTGCATTGAAGCACCTACAGCATTATCTTTGACTTTGAACTGCTCTAGGCAAGACATAAAAGAGGGTAAAAAAAGCTGAAGAAAGAACAGTATTGCTACTGTATTGCTAATTGCTGGTGGTTATAGAGAAGCCAACCCTATTGCTGATTTGTAAAAATTCCCCTAAAACTCTGTCCATTTTTTAAAAACACTTACTGGAAAATTTGAAAGAAAAATGCTTCATCTGACTAGAATTTGAATCTTTGCCTTTGTACAAAATTGATGCTCATGAAATGAACATTTTTGCTGGAAGAAGGCTCTATTAAAGAGGAAAAGCAAACTGACCACTTGGTTTCTGGGTCACAACCAGGAGGCTTGGTCCTGCTGCTGCATCTTTAGGGATACTTCTTCCATGAGGAATGCTCTAGGAATTTGAAAGTAGTGGCACAGTCCTTTGATTCCTGAGTCAGCAGTGCAGTGTCTTGAAGATACTCATCTGTATTTCATAGGAATATTTATGCTGTGCAAAGAGAAACATCTAAAGGTAGACTTCAAAATTTATTTATCAAGGTATCTAAGAGGTGTCCCAGAGTATTCAATAAGAGCTTGTAGTGAAGTTTGTAACTGCTATAACACTTGCTATCTACCTTTTAGTTTACTAAAATAATTATTTTACATACATACTTCATTTTGATGTTTAGTAGTGAACTTACTTTTTATTTTAAGTATATCTTTCATCATCACTTATTCATTTTTAATAAACAAGTTCAAAAGAATAACATGAAATTCCATAAATTTTGTGGTATGGTCGATGTATGATATACTAAGCCTGAGCATTGGAATGCATGACAATACTTCAGAGGAACATTTGGTTTTACATTACACCAATCACTATAATCATTCTGGATAATTCAAGAGTGACATTGCCAGCAAGGAGATGATAATATGAGATGATACATATGATATTCTTCACACAATATCCAGCAGATAGTAAGCATTTCAAACTGCTAACATTGTAATCACACTTTTGTCATCTTTTCAAGACCTCTAAAAGACCCTGTCACTTATTGCAATTGAAATATTTCTGTTTAGTACACTGAGCAAAATTATTTATAAGGAAATTTGCTATGTTGTATATAAGCAAGATTAATCTCACATATTCATATGTGAACACAGCATAATTTGTTAGGTTTCGTTGCCCAGTACTTCCTAAGGCCTTCCATGCCCTATTCCTCTCTATCCCTTTTCTCTACTTTATTGATCTCACTCATATTTTCATGAGAGTCAACAACATTTTTTCTTTCCTGTCCAACATCAGCATATGAGAGAAAGCATTTAACCCCTGACTTTCTCAGTCAGGCTTATTTAACCTAGCATGATGTTCTCCAGTCCCAGTCATTTGCAAACAAAAAATAAAATTCCATGCTTCCTTGTGACTGCACAAAACTCATTTATCTATTGTCAGGCACATTGATGGTTCTACAACTTGGTTATTCTGAATTGTAGTGCTATAATAATTGGCATGCATAAAGATACTGATGTTTGCTGGCATAGAAATCAAATAATTGACCAAAGATATCATAAATAGTAATTGGTAGTACAAAAATTCATATTTTGGTTGTTGTATGTCTTCGGATTAATTATCACACAAATAATGCTAATTGTGTTTAAACACAATTATTGTGTTTAAACATAAATAATGCTAATTGTGTTTAAACACTTTCATAGCACACTAGATTTTGGGATCCAGTAGGAGGAAGAAGTGGAATAAATTATACAACTTTTCTCTATATTTTCTACTGCGGTATCAACCACTATAGTTCTATCATATTTGTAAAGTTTTTTGTAAAGTGTTATTTAAAAGATATGTTCAAATCACCATAGCACACCACACAAAATGCTTCTTAAAGAT